>NC_080571.1:289672336-289977058 GCF_030247185.1 Malaya genurostris
CGGCGACTATTCAGATTTACCGTATCAATTGTATATCTATTTACAAAATTCTGTAATGAAAACTTACGTAAAACTGATCGTCCGGTAAAAAATTGCATAATTATTGTAAAATAAAACTCATGTATCGAAATATCGATTATTTCTATACAGTGGCGTATTTAGAGGGGGCGAAAGGGGCACTCGCCCCGGGCGCAACGTTTAAAAGGGGGCGGCAAACTAATTCTTTGGATCTTTTTTTGCTTGCTCTAATCATCTTTCCGGAGATGAAGTTCAGCTAAACCAATGTCTAATTTTGCTCCAGACGCCAAATTTCCTCGGTACGCCACTGTTTCTATAGATTACCGAAAGTTCTCGTCAAAAATATTACCGAACAAAGGAATTAAATCTTAGTGTGTAGATAATTCAATTTGAATTCGATTAGAACATACAAACATATATGTTGTCGCGATAAAAATTAAATCTCATATTTTTCCGTGAAACCCAGTCAGTTTCAATGCGTCTGCCATTTTATTCGCCTTGATTTCCTGGTAGCGTTTGGAAAAACAGGAGAACAGGAGAAAAAGAACATTGAATCAACAAGGATCCTAGACACACAGATGCAAAGGGAATTCAGGAAGCCACGGGGTCGATTCCAAATCTGTTCTCAGTCCTTAATTAAAGCGATCGTGAACATTGGTGGTAGAATAATCCTACCACAAGACAAAACAATTAATCAATATTTCTTTATTAAAATCACAATAATCGATTCGATTATATTTTTTCGGGAAATCAAGATTCGAAGTAATATTTCGAACAAAAATTATCTTTTTCTCCCTAACTACACGCAGAGAAATAGAACATGTTTGAAGTAACAAACAGATAGTAAATTTTTAAATTAGATTTATGTTGGTTCCAAGCTAGAATATGATTGTTTTGAACCAATTTCTCCCATCAACATTAACAATGATCTCTGTTTGATTTGAATCAAAATCAAATTGGTGCAGTCAAACGAAAAAAAAAACAAAATTTGTTCAGACTGATTTTATTGTTGCAATCAAAAGATTATTTTTACATGTAAAAAAAAGTTAAGCTGATGTTATTGACAATGTCTTCGTAAAAACTATTTGATGCAGCATATCTTCATCTTGACTTAACTGATGGAGCACCTAATCTCACGGCAATAGTGCACTTAAAAAAAATCTATTATTCGATGTAAAGTGGTTGCAAACGTCAAATTGAATATTTAACGTGACGAAATTAAATGTTATGCGAATATCTCCCAAAATAAATAACATCATTGAAGTAGTACTATTTTTTATCAAATCAAGTACTAATTTTAATCAAATTTTAATTAAAGCAGGGATTCCCAAAGTGGTCGATATCTTTTTTGCGGGGGTCGACGTAAATGAAAACTGATTATGGGGGTTGACGAGGTCTAGAAATAGTAGAAATCGACCCCCTGTTGTTTTATATCAGGTGTACAACTTTGCTTCCGCCGTTTTCCGATAGGTGGCTGTACCGGCTGAGGCTGGTCAAAATACATAGATGATAATGCCTTTAAAGTGAGTGTGTACAGTGCCTAACGAATTGTCATCGCCGTTTCAGTGATAGTTGTTCTTGTTTTCGTATTATTCACACTCGAGAATGTCTGTTTATGTGCCCAATTTTCGCCATTTGCGGGAAGTTTTACTTTTCTGTTACAATTCGAAAAAATGCAGCTGAAGCGCATCGAATGCTCTCAGAAACTTTAGGTGATGCTGCTCTGAGTAAAAGAACGTGTCGGGAGTGGTTTCAACGTTTTAAAAATGGTGATTTCGATGTCGAAGACAAACATGGAGGTGGAAGAGAAAAAACCTTCAAAGATGAACAACTAAAAGCATGGTTTGATGAAGATTCGTGCCAAAGCAAGCCATTTCAAAACGTCTCAAGGCCCTGGGTATGATTCAGAAAGAAAGAAACTGGGTGCCGTACGAGTTGAAACCGAGGGACATCGAACGCCGTCTATTTGTATGTGAGCAACTGCTTCAAAGACAAAATCGTAAGGGGTTTTTACATCGAATCGTAACCGGTGGTTCGATACGATAATCCTAAACGCAGATAATCATGGGGAAAGCCCGGGCATGCATGACACAAGATTAGAGGATACCAATTAAAACTTCAAATCGTTTTTTGGCACTATTTGCCGTGCGGTCTAGCAACAACCTACCTCTAGCATGCTACGCGTAGGACTAGTGATGCCACTTTTCCCTGAAGTCAAATCCGTAGATTTGGCTTCAAGTCTGCTTATGCTCGTGTATGCTCCATTGAGACGAACTTTCCGTGCGAAACTCTTCCGACTGACAAATCATCCTTCCCAATAGAGACAAAACAACTCACTAAATACGTCCAGATGAATTTTTGAGATACCGGTAGTGAGTGTGTTTCGATGATGGTTTAGAATGAAAATTAGTAAATACCAAATACAAAAAAAAAAATCAAAAGATGCGTAAAATTGTTAGTTTGGAATTCCAAGCGATAACGGCAGACTTAAAAAATAAGTAATCGGTGACGATAGATGTTTGATAATTAGACATGAGGAAAAAATATCTCTAACACCGAGGTGACAATATTCAATAATTTTTCTTTGTTATCTAGAGCAATAATAAAAAATTAATGGTCAATAATTTTTTGAAGAAATTATGTTAAATCCGTAGATTTTGAGTGGTCTATCCGTAGATCCGTAAAAAAGACGGAAATCCGTAGATCTACGGATAAATCCGTAGGGTTGGCATCGCTGAAACGTTAACTATAATATCGCTTCAATTTATAAATTCGCGTGCTTCCAACAGTTTCGCTTTTGCATCGGATAACCAATCAGAGAGATGCTTTCACTTTGATATATCGCTTATTGCTTCAAAACCGTGGAACCGTGCCAATGGATGTACGAGAGATTCCAGTAGTATTGATCAAATAGCGATAAATATCAATTTTTTTCAAGATGGTTTATTTCAACAAATGAATAGTTCCACAAACAGCTCGAACTATTGTTAAATGCTCTCATAATTATATGAGTGATATATAATGTTGGTTTTATTAAGGATAAATAGTTTACTATTCTAACTATGGTTTGACTAGATCTTGCTTGACTCGAAATTCAATTATAGATCTTCAGATTGCTTGCCATACTAGCCGATTACTGTCTAAACAGTGATTCGCCAACATCCGGTTGGTATTTGTTGCAAGTGGGAAAACCATTCGGAGGTCGAACGAAGTCTTGGTGTTCTCCGACCTGTAGAACGAGCACCATACCGACGGCAGTGTGCCACTCGAAGTGACAATGCATCAGCCAAAACCCGGGATTGTCAGCTCGGAAGCGAACTACGGTATACCCCTTACTTGGAACCGACACGGTATCTTTGAGCGGTGGGAATGTCGATATTCGTGTTCGACGAAGATCTCGCTGCCGGGCAATGCTTTGTGCGCGCTCGACCGTGATTGGCCGTTGCCGGTTCTGACCCATTTCCATTACATACATCTGGTAACCGTGCAAATGAAACGGGTGGTTGAGCGGATTTATTTCTGTAGTTTGATCCAGTATGTATAACTCAACCAACGAACCCAGCTGAATTTTCAACCGATGGGTACAGATGCAATGCGTTTGTCCTTGACATCGCGCCGGAAGGATGTCTTTGTCGCAAAACATGTCTTCGCTAATGAGATCCGGTTGGGTTAGCAGTGAAAACGGGGGATACGTGAAACTGATGTTATTAATGCCTCCCTGCAGGATGACGTCGTCTCGAATATCTGTATGAATTATTGGTTTATTATTAGAAACATCACTGCCATGAACCTTGTAACTGCTGCCATACTCATGAAGTGCTCATAATTGTTTGCTGAGAAGGCTTGGTCGAATTCCAACGGATAATTTTTAAATGAAAGGAAAAAGCGGTGATCGGGGTCTCCATTTATGATGCCGTTATCGGTGGCGTAGGCTTCGAAATCCGTGATACAAACGTTTGGCTTAGCCGCACCACAGGTCGTGTTAGGATGGTTAGCATACTGAAACCAGATAAATATTATTCTCATCTACACTCATGAGTACGTTTACAAGCTAATCTTACAATCGGATTCTGAAACAAGCTTTCATTATATCTTGTGGTGATGTGGCTGGGAAAGGCCATGTTTTGCTCCGGGACGGACAACGGTTGGTACGAGAGCACAGCAAATTGCTGGATTTTCCTGTATTCACAGGAGCCAACAGCTCTTATGCGTAGCCAGTAGTCATCTGGAAGAGAAAACGGAACGTGTTATTTGCATAATAAACTAATCGTTTTAGTCGATTTTCATAATTGTATAACATCAACAGATGTTATTCTCCTTCATCTGGATGGCAAAATAGACGTCGTAGCGAGGGAAATGTCAGCTCAGGTTCTTATATTGTGCTTGTTGGTTTTGTTATTTCTATTATTACAAATACTAATAGCTTGTCATGCAAAATGCATATTTTGTAAATATTGAATGTTTTTTTAAATGTGAAATGTATGTGTACGTTATATGACCAATAAATCGAGAATAGGTAATTTCAACGATAGTCGCTTCACAGTCATTTAAAATCTCCAACTTCTCCTTTTGTGGCCAGAGTCATAAAATCAAATTGTTTTTTTTTTTTAAATTGATTTGGTCTGATGAAAATAAAGGTCAGATCTAATGTAGGTCTGATAACAATCTCACTTTTAAGGATTACCTTTAACAAATCCAAATGAAGTGCGATGAATATTTCAAGTGTTTACATGTTTTAATATGCAAAAATTCTAAGCTCTACTAATACAAATTTCAAAATCAATTCAGTACAAATCAGGATTAAATGAATACAACCTGTTTAGAATAAAATTCTGTAAATGATCTTGAAGCGTTCTGTCTAGTGACACATATCACTTTAAAGGGTAAACACGAATTCATAGTGACACGATTGGCACATACTTTTTCTCTATTTAACTAAAATCATCCAAACTTTTCGAAGTATTTCTTTACAATATACTATTTTTCATGTTGCTAGAAATATAAAATGGTCCGAAATCGGTTCGCTTCGGATCACAAGCTTCATTTGATCACTTTGAATGCTAAAACCGGATAAATACATTTGTTTTGGAAGAACCGCTTAAGTTTTTGTCCGGGTTTTGCAGAAAAGATGTTTTTAAACGATTCTTGCAATGCAAAATCCATGTCCGGTTTTTGTTCTCAATGTTTTTATCCGATTTTTGCATTTAAAAATACTTAAACGGGTTTTCCAAACTAAGTTGCACTTATCCGATTTTTGCTTTCAGCCGTTCAAATTTCCAAAGAATTTTTTCACTGCACGTGTTGGTGATGGGAGCACATTGCATGAGATAATTTTTTTCTTATCCGATATTTACGATCTGAACAAAAATCAAAATGAAAAATATCAAAAAAGAACTACACGCATGTTTAAAATAACAAAACAGTTAGTAGATTTTCGAGTTTGATTTACCTTATGATCAAAAAAGAACCGGAATTTTCATTTTAAAATTCCCGCGCTTGTCCAATCGATAAACTTTTATTCTCTCAACGTTGACAACACTTTTATACACATTCTGTCAAATTTTGACGCATATCGTACGATTAGCTTGTCCAATCGGTAAAGTTTTATTCTCTCAACGTTGGCAACACTTTTATACATATTCTGTCAAATTTTGACGCATATCGTACGATTAGTTTTTGTTTGGCGTCTATACAAAGAAGTTGAAAAATTTTCGTGTGGCGGTTTTTATAATGGATGAAAATTTAGAACAACGTGCGTGCATCAAATTTTGTGTTGCAAATGGATTTAAGTGTTCCGAAACGTTGAAAATGTTAGAAGAGGCCTTTGGTGAATCGTGTCTAGGAAAAACACAGACATACGAGTGGTATAAATGCTTCAAAGGTGGTCGTACAAGCTTGGATCATGATGAGATCCCTGGCCGCCCAACAACATCTGTTACTGAAGAAAACATTGAATCGGCGAAGCAAATCGTGTTGCAAAATCGTTCTGTACCGATTAGAGAGATTGCTGTGTTGTTGCACATCTTTTATGGATCAGCCGAACACATTTTAACTGACGTTTTGGGTTTGAAACGCGTCGCTTCTCGGCTGGTGCCAGAAAAGCTGAATTTAATTCAAAACCAGCGTCGTGTTGATGTGGCCAAAGAGATGATTTCCAACGCAGATAGTGACCCCTACATTCATCGAATGCATCATAACTGGTGATGAGGTGTGGATTTATGAATATGACGTCGAAACCGCACAACAATCGACCGAATGGCGCTTCAAAGGCGAGCCGTTGTTTTAAATTTTCATCCATTATAAAAATCGCCACACGAAAATTTTTCAACTTCTTTGTATATTCGCCAAACAAAAACTAATCGTACGATATGCGTCAAAATTTGACAGAATATGTATAAAAGTGTTGCCAACGTTGAGAGAATAAAACTTTACCGATTGGACAAGCGCGGGAATTTTAAAATGAAAATTCCGGTTTTTTTTATCATAAGGTATGTTCATTTGAAGCTATATAATGATTGTTACAAACCAATTTCTCCTTCCTTTAACACCAACAATGATCTCTGTTTGATTTGAATCAAAATTTTGGTCTAACCAAACGAAAAATATGTTTGTTCCGGCTGAGTTCATTGTTGAAATAAACTAACTATTTATTACATGTCAACCAAAGTTGAGTTTATGTTATCGGCAATGTTTTTGTTGATTCAATCCAGCTATATATCTGTATCAAGAAAAAGATGGTTTAATTTATCTATGAGCTCATTTGTGTAATGATTCAACTAAGTTTACTGCATAAATGAATCGTGGTAGTTTTATTTCTTATAAACCAGGGCCATTTCTTCCCGCGCGAGTAAACCAGGGTATTTTTTCACACGCGGATAAAGTTTGTAAGCATTTCATGAGAGAAAAATTATCTGTTACTTCTATTTGCTAGAGGGTTTTCAACAATTCAACTGTATGTATTGATAATTAAGAATGTTTGTGAAAACTGCATAAAATTACATAACACATTTTCTTTACAAAAAATATTCAATCTCTGTTTTGAAAGGACTGATGGAGCACCGAATTGTTGAATTCTATAAAAGAAACTGACTCGACTACGTTGAAACTACGTTCGAAACTGGCATCAAACAAACGGTTTGACAGCAGTTAGGGTCGAAATTGGGTTAGGTTTGGCATCAAGCGAAAACGTCATAAATAGAATTTGCATTTGTTTTGATAAATAGTTACTCTGGTGCGGTTTTATAATAATAAAAACGTGCTTCTAGCTGGATGAAGTGAGAGTGAACCATTTTTTATCGTTCCACATGTTTTCTGCATCAATATTCGTTTGTCTCTCAAAAATTGCAACTGAAAAAATTGTAATCGATTGTTTTATTAAAATAAATAGGACAATATATTTATTTGAATAATTAGGACAATTTCAAAAATATACGTATTTGAGTGATATGAAATTTTTGTTTTGTCGGTGGTTGTAGTTTGAGACAGTTCCGATTGATTTAGTTAAAAAAAATGTATGGGTTATCACTTTGAATTCGAAGAATTTCCAAAATAATGTTTAACACGTCGCAGTCGAATAATTATGTTGCCAAAAAGGAATCGTGCTAAAAACAAATTGATCCAAAACACTATACTGAAGAGTACTGTATTCAATCTTTCAATCACTCAGAAACGATTATTTGGAAATTGTGTCTATATTTGATTAAAAGCGTCATTTCATCGACCTTCACTCGAAACCCCTATTATTGGCATATGGCGGTGAAGCTGACTACACAAAAATATCGATATCTCCGTGAATTCAATATGTGGCTTGTTTGATAGATATTACGATAAGGTATCTAAATTTGACACCATATTTAATTTATAAGGTCAATTGTGACAGGTATTGTCAAAAAACTACAAATTTTGACATGAAAGTTTTTTTAACTCAGATCCATCAGTTTGATTGATACATTTTTTCTAAATAAACTGATTATTTTTTCTTGAACATTCATCAAGCAGTTGAGGAGAAAACTGCTTTTGCGTTTTTCAACAATGGCCGTTTTCCTAAGATTGTGAGTATAACTTTAAAAGCTTCGTATTATACTCATACTTTGCTATCCGGACAATAACTCTTGCTTGGTTTTCGCATCCCGAATTCATAATTTATAATGTTGGAATTGTTTTTGTCTTTCTCATAAAGAGGCCATACTTTCCAATCAATGCTTTTAAATTTTATCCGGATCTGACATTCGGTTTCAGAGCTACAGGGTGATATGAACAAAAAATAAGCACTCCATGTACTCAAATGAAGGTCTCACGTATAACGGTATTGTATAAAGACTGTCCCAGAAAGTATGGACGCAACCAAAAACTGCTGCCATTTCGCAATGGTTCAGAATCTGTCAATTTTTATGGCTGCGTCCTGTTTTTTTTATTTAAAAGATATTTTTTATTTAGGCCTATTTGCGTACAAGCTTTACGTGGCCGATTGAGCCGATTTTTTAAACAATTTTTTTTGAGCTGGATCTCGTTGTCACCCTTTTTCTAGGGAGAGAGGAGCTTCCATTTCCCTCCTGCAAGGATTGAGGGGCACTTCGTTCGTGGTTCGTCTCGTCATCCATTGCCGCATCGATGGTATTGTTGTCGATTTCCGTCTTCTTCTCGTTGCTAGTTGCTGTAGATGCGCCTTGTTGTACATTGATTGCAGTTGCTGGTTGGTTGGAGGGTAAGTTATTAACTGCAGCCAGTGTACTTTGTTCTATAGAGGATACTGATGGTTTCGGGGATGCTTCATTGTTGTTGGCGGCTGTCGCATGTGTACTGGGGTTGCTTGGGGTTTGTGTGAAGGAAGCACCGTTGTCCTTTGGTGTGGTTGTCTCCTTGTCCAGTTTATCACATGGCTTACCGTAATGAACAGCTTTTTGGCAATATTGACATGTGGCCATCTGATTGTCATAGGTAACAAGTGATTTGCACGGAATTCTTGTATCTTGACCGAAAATCACATAAGAAGGTATAGGCACAAACGTACGCCATTTTGAATACCGGGGAAAAAGTTATTCCACTTTTCTTTTTCGATAGAAAGAATCTCTCCGTATTGGGACATAGTTTTACGAATATAAGGATCGATGACGCTTGAGGGAAGATCATGCACACGCACTTCTATAACACTATCATCCATATAAACTGGAATGTTGTACTTAATGTTCTCGTGCTCCACATAGTGCACATTGTTATTGTATTTTGCGAATTGAATTGCATCCAACTCTTTATAAAACTGGATATAAACAACATTATTCGTCTTATTGCATTGAAGTAAATGCACACGTTTAATGTCAAGATGCATTTGCTCCTTAAGCAAACCTTCAAGTTCACGTATCGAAAGTCGAATTTTGCACTGCCTGATGTCAACAACAATTGTATTCTTTCGTGTCGGCGGTAGCTTTTGTTCGTTTGGTTCACTCATTTCGAGGTCGTTCTATTGTTCACTACACAATACTGTACTTGGTTCCTTCTGTCCCGAACGTAAGCGGTTTTGTTTTATCGACTGACTTGGATGAGATGTAAAACCGAACTGGCTGTGTCCTGTTGTTTACACTCTTCTCTAACCACTTGTGCAGTTGTTTATTCGTTTTCATTAGTTTGTTTCGAAATGCGTAGACTTTCAGCAGAACAACGTCGAAAAATTGTGTACAAATGGTGCACAGAACGCGGACTGTCACTGAGAAAGATAGCAAAAATGGAAGGTGTAAGTGAAAAAGTCGTGCGAAATGCAATCAGCAAGTTCGGTGAGGATAACACCTTTGAGGATAAATCGAAAACGGGTCGAAAAAAAGGTCTTGCTAACCCTCAGTTGGATAAACGTATACTGAAGGCGTTCGAGCGAAAGAAGGAGGTTTCAGTTCGGGATGTGTCCAAAAAAATGGGGACCTCGAAGTCAAATGTTTTTCGTGCTAAAGAACGTTTGAATCTTCGAACCTATAAGAAGCAGAATCAACCAAAACGTAGTCCGAAACAAGAAGCATCGATCAGGCCGAGGGTTCGAAAACTGTACAATACGATTCTTGCTGGAAATTTGAACTGCATAATCATGAACGACACGAAACCTACGTGAAACTCGATTACAAATCCTTACCAGGACCACAATATTATACGGTGCGAGAAGGGCAAGTGTTAAACCAGTCCGAGACATCGATTGAAATCGAAAAATTTTATAAAAAAACTATGGTCTGGCATGCAATTTGTAGCTGCGGTAAGATTTCGAAACCCTTCATCACCACTGCTTCAATGAACAGCGAAATATACATCAAGAATGTTTACAAAAACTACTTCTACCAATGATTCGAAGCCACACGGATCCTGTTGTCTTCTGGTCAGATCTTGCCACTACTCGAAATCAACGGTAGAATGGTATACTAGCAAAAATGTCATTTTCTTCCCAAAAGACATGAGTCATGAAAGGTGTTATGGCTTTATATACTGCTGTTGAATGTCATCCGGATTTTATTTCCGGTTCCGAAACTACAGGGTGAAGTGTGTTCAAAATTTGAAATCATTATTTAAAACGACGATGGAGAAATTCTTAGAAACTTGGTTACTCAAAACTGTTTCAATGTATAGGATACGATAGTTTATGCCCAAACTAATAATCTTGTTTTTATTCAACATTCAGTTTTATGTTTTTTGAAAAATGCTATAGTAATATTTATAAGATTGAGAAAGGAACCGTCATACCACTAGTTGGATTAAAACAGGTTTTTTGTTTTTAAATGAAATCTACAAAATATGAAAAAATCGCGAGGTTTATGTAGGACTGTATTCGATATGTGTATGAATCGCAATCGATTTGATACCGTTTGACCGTTTAAGATTTATAGTATTGAAAAGGACCCTTCGGTTTCAAAAGGTTGCGTTTGTATTCTAGGAAATAGAATGGCAGTTTAGGACAGTTTTTCAGTGAAAGAAACTATCAAATTCATTCGGGATTCATTTCTGGCATTCACAAGCATCAAATTGTAAAATTCTCTACGATATTACACACTGTTCGGAGCATTTTTCTCGAACGCAACGCAGCAAAATGATAGCTAACGTTTTGTTAATTTCGCATAGAGAAAAGTGCACAATGCTAATCAAATTATTCAAGATTTGCACTAAACCGATGATTTTTACCTTCGATTTGCAAAAAAGTAATCTTAATAGTTCTTTAGATAACATTTAGAATCATTAGAACGGCTGATTTTGTATAATGTTCCCCATCGTTGTCCACTTTTCGTTTTCTTTTTCTCCAATGCAAACGACTACCGGCAAGATGATACAACCACTTTTGTTTGAAGTGAAACTCACACTGCGAATGTCCAACAGCAGATATGCTCACACAAGAACAAGTTGTTGTTTTATCTGCGCTTAGGTTTGATGAAAGGAACCTCATATTCGCCATTGACTTAAGCACCAGTTGAATAGTGCCAGGTGTAATTCCACTGTCTTGGCGTAAATGGCAGCCTGCGCACCCGATGTGTCTCCGTTCATGGACCATCATAGACAATTTATAGATTCTGGTAATTTTAATGTTTCGTGTTTGGACCTATTTTTTCACTATTTAAATAATGTTTTCGTAATAAAGGTGGTATTAACAACAATCTTACAGCTTTTTCCATTCGTTTTATGGAATAATTAGAGAAATTACTGAAATAGGGAAAAAATTATTAAGAAATCAAATCTGGAGCAATTTAGTTACACTTTCGTGTCGAGAAATTTTGAGAATGCTTCCAGGTGAGCATAGTGAAGAAATACGTAGTCCTACGCCAAAAACACATGAAACACAGTGGTGGTTCACACTCTGTAGAGTAGTGTTAAAATTTGCAAGTGTCCATTGCTCAGAATTTGTCACCCAAATGAAAACAACCATAATCGATCTAAGTGTCATCAGAACATCATTTTCGGCGTTCTCAGATTCAAGAATTATGGAAATAACTTGAAAATATAGGGTTCCTTTCAAGATATTTCACTTTTTTCAATTAACAATGGCGCTGTTTTGTAATATAAAAAACTGAGATAGATTGAACACCGTAAATTATCCGGAAAATATTTAATCGATGTATCCTACAGTTTTTTATTCAAATTTCACTATCAACAAGGATTGTTTTTTTAGTTAATCTAAGCATCGTATTTTGATGTGGAACACATCTTTTTTTTCTATATAGGGATGCAAATCAGAAACTCAAGGAAAAATACACGTAGAAATGTGGTCAGGTTTTAAACACTTACAGCTCAGTATATTTTGTATCAATTATTAATATTATTTCATTATTTGATTGGAAATATTTCTACGATTTTATTTGTATGTATTAAGCCACGTATTTTCAATTATAAATAAAAATTACAACGCAACTTTATTATACATTTCAAAACATTTTAGAAGATTTGTATATGCATAAAATAAGATACGGTCGGTATTTTGAAGCGCATCCTGGTTCATAGTACATACTTCTAGCGAGGAAAAAACGAATCTAGATTTTAGCAGCACCTACTTTCCGGGGGATTACCTACGTTAAGTGTTTTTTGCTCCTACCGAAATGGGTGACGATAAAAGAGACGGTGACGACAATAAGTAATTTAAATTAAAACGGTAAATGACCGATCTTGATAGCGAGATTCTCCTATGCACGGAAGTGCCTCTACAGAGATAACATTTTAATTATGCATTAGCTCATCAGATAAGATTTTACTAGATGTATCTTACCGAAATGAGCCTTCAAAATGTAATGCCGAAAAGATCGGTATCGTCTGGGAGATCGGCAGGGCGGGGGGAAGTCTTGACCCCCTCCCTGTTTGTAAGCATTCCCGGAAAGTTGGAAAGGATAAGTCATTTTTCTTCCTACTTTTATCCTCGCCGGTTGAATGAACAAAGCTGATGGACAACAAATTGAGACACCGTCACTTATCTTTATGTCTCTATTATAGGTTGACATCAGCGTCGTGGAAATTTGCCTGCACAAGTCGGCGGCCTACATTTTTAGCATAGTCTGGGCTCAATTTTGGGACGCTCCTTCATGTCGAGGGTGTGTGATGAGTATTTTTGAAATCTGAGAAGTGCTTGTTTTGGTTTTTTTCGGTATCGTGACGAAAAGGCTAAAGTGAAATTCTTTGCTAACAACAACGACCCCGAAAAGCCATGGCATGCTCCGTGCGGTTCACAGCCGATGGTTTCGTCATAGTTGGCGTCGTCGTCGTCGTCGTCGTTTCCCCAACTTCCAAATTCACTCATACACTCTTTCTCACTCGTTTTGACGGTACATACTTGACAAAAGCATGAAAGGATTCAAACCGGAAAGATAGGCGGGAAAAGGGTGGTGGGTTAAAATATTTAGCTTTCGACATCCTTACTGTGTGGCTTTGTCTGTGTTTCTGCTTTCTTTTTCCTCCGGAGGATATGAAGCTGAAAGGGAATTTCTCACTTTGAATGGGATTGCGACCAAAGGAAAGGGGAAACCGTGTGATTGTCTAGATAGTGTTGATTAAAGAAACCGGGGCCAGTATCTTCTAGCGTTTAATGTGCATAAACGGTGCGCTTGGTGCATCACGCGGGCTTCTGCTGCAGATGACAAGGATTAAATTTCACCTTTCTGCTCGGTTGAATGGCGGCTCTCGGGAGATACACGACGCCTGAGAGTCATTGTAATATAATAGAGCCGAGGAAATGGATTTATTTGAATGCAGTAAACAGGCAGCAGCATCCGCTTAATCTCTTGCAGCTCAACAAGCACGCGTCACGCTCTCGGATGTGAATAATGACAGATAAATTGATAACACAGACATCTGCTGAAGATGTCTGCATGCTAGCTTTAGTAAGTGCAGAAGAGCAGAATGACGAATGACGTGACAAAACTAATATTCTGCAAAGAACAGCTTCCATGTTGCTGCAGGCATGATGGATATTCTCTGGACTTCTTTCAATGGTGAAGTTTTGTTAAATTAAAGTATAATTTTTGGTTTTGTTTCTTACTTTTGATTAAATAGTTCAGATGTCGCTTCGCGCAATGAGCAATGTGGTAATTTAATTTGAGCTGTTGCGCACAGATAGGTCGAAGACGAAACATTAAAACTGGTATTATTTCAAGAGAAATATATTACATAGCTCAATCAGCAAATATTCTTCATCAGAGATAATTGCGAAATATAAAAATTCTCAATTGTTTTTAGTTCGTATGTTACGAAGAGTTTCCGAGAAATATAGTCAATTACACTTTCTTACTTGGAAGAGAACGTAAACGAAGTGAAGTGGAATGAAGAGGAATTGACCTTGTTATTCTCATTGGCCAATTTATAGATAATGCAGGTATGACAAGTCGACAACGCATTAAACAGACAGCAGATTGAATAAATAACTGGCAACACTGGTCGATTACTACTCACCACTTGGTTGATCCGCATGCACGATAAAGTCATATCGCTCACCGGATGTGGATATTAGCGTATTCACAACGATGGGTTGCAGATGGAACGAATCGCTGGCAATTATCTCTAGCGTATGGTTGAGAATCTGCAGCTCTAGTGGACAGACGTGACTGGCGGCATTGATGAAACGGAACCGATAGCGGCCACCCTTACGTACGCGGAAAACTTCCAGCGGGACGCTTGTTCTGTTACCGTTTGCCTTGGTGAATGTGCCCTTGCCATTGATTAGCACGTTGATTGGGAGTATGCCGTCCCCCGAGGGCAACCCCGGCATGAACATTTCCCCGTCCTCGTGCATCCAATCGGACGCGAGTATCGTATGTTCGGGCATGTCGAAATCATACCGGAAGGAATTCGGATCGTTTGCCTCCGGTTGTCGGATGATCATGGCTCCGTAATGACCATTCACTTTATGGTGACCGGAGTGTGAATGATAGAACTGAGTTCCCGGTTCGGTGGCCCAAAATGCGTACCGGAAGGTGCTCATAAAATCGATGGGGCACTGCGTTATAAATGGAACCCCATCCATATGGGGCGTTTCCCGTTGGTGCAGTCCATGCCAATGCATCGTGGCTGCCGTACCACCCATCGCATTAGTCATGTCAATTACGATTAGGTCATTTTGACAAACCTGCAAAATCGGCCCGGGAATCTGACGGTTGATCGACATTACGCCCCGTTCAATGCCGTCCGCCGTTATGCAGCCATGATGATTGCAGTCTGCGTGGTTGTCTTTACTGCACTTTTTGCAGGCCCTGAAAACAGAAAAAAAGATTTGGTTATTATTTATCCCACAAATGACATGAAATTCTCCGTCATTGTAGTTTATGAAATTCTCCGTGAAGAAATAATTTTATTTTGAAATTGTTTCAATCTGCCGATTAGTACAATAATACTTTTCTCGTACATGAAATGCAGATATATTTTGGCTAAACCGATTTTAACAAGCTTAGGCTCGTTTGAAAGCTACTATTAGGCCATTGATCAAGTTCGAAGATCAAATTATTGCGACTTTGGGTTCCAGAGATATAATGATAAAGACTGTCCCAGAAAGTATGGACGCAACCAAAAACCGCTGCCATTTCGCAATGGTTCAAAATCTGTCAATTCTCATGGCTGCGTCCTGTTGTTTACACTTTTCTCTAACCACTTGTGCAGTTGTTTATTCGTTTTCATTAGTTTGTTTCGAAATGCGTGGACTTTCAGCAGAACAACGTCGAAAAATTGTTTACAAATGGTGCACAGAACGCGGACTGTCACTGAGAAAGATAGCAAAAATGGAAGGAGTAAGTGAAAAAGCCGTGCGAAATGCAATCAGGAAGTCCAGCTAACCCTCAGTTGGATAAACGTATACTGAAGGCGTTCGAGCAAAAGAAGGAGGTTTCAGTTCGGGATGTGTCCAAAAAAAATGGGGACCTCGAAGTCAAATGTTCTTCGTGCTAAAGAACGTTTGAATCTTCGAACCTATAAGAAGCAGAAACAATCAAAGCGTAGTCCGAAGCAAGAAGCATCGATCAGGCCGAGGGTTCGAAAGCTGTACAATACGTTTCTTGCTGGAAATTTGAACTGCATAATCATGGACGACGAAACCTACGCGAAACTCGATTACAAATCCTTGCCGAGACAATAATATTATACGGTGCGAGAAGGGCAAGTGTTAAACCAGTCCGAGACATCGATTGAAGTCGAAAAATTTGGTAAGAAAGCTATGGTCTGGCAAGCAATTTATAGCTGCGGTAAGATTTCGAAACCCTTCATCACCACTGCTTGAATGAACAGCGGAGGAATGTTTACAAAAACGACTTCTACCCATGATTCGAAGCCACAAGGATCCTCTTGTCTTCTGGCAAGATTTGGCTTCTTGCCACTACTCGAAATCAACGGTAGAAAGGTAAACTACCAAAAATGTCACTTTCGTCCCAAAAGACATGAATTCACCAAATTGCCCACAACTTCGACCAATTGAGGAATTTTGGGCATTAACGAAGGCACATCTTAAGAAACATGTCTCGGCAGCCGAAACCATTCAGCAGTTCAAAAAAGATGGGAAAAAAGTGTCAAAACTTGTCGCCAAGAATATATTATCAGTATATCGAATAAAATTTGAATATCTAACACTTGTGAATTATTTACAGCGAAATCAAAGTGCGTCCATACTTTCTGGGACAGTCTTTATAAGTGACGTAACCGACAAAACACGTTTTTTTTCAAATAAAATTTTATTGGGCTCATTCGTTTTAGCTTTGTGGGAAGAAGTTCCATGGTGTCTGCGAGTAGTCGATGCCCTATCGAAACTCTGGGAGGAATGTAGATGGAAGCTATACATAGATCTTTGATTTTAATATTGATTTGGCAAGCAACAACTTCAATTCCTGGTATCGAGGGGAGATTAATTCTATAAAATTTTGATTCCTAAGAGTACCCCTCCATAAGAGTCGTCCCGCTCCAGGCGAATAATATTGTGGAAGTCTAAGGTAATGTTAGAAGTAAGCCATGTTTTACACAGGCAAAATGCATCGCAGTTACGAGTATTTAGCAGGTATTTACAAGAATCAAGTTTTGGGATGATACTTCTGCAATTTCACTGGACTACAGTGATAATACCCTCGATTTCTAATGATAAATTAGCCATCGAGTGATACGATCGCTGAGAGGATAGGACATTCAGGCATCTGTTTTAAAAATGTTCTGACTGTAGGTATCAAAGCAGTTAAAAGATTTCTAAGAGGATCAGTAATATTGAAGGCTGTTAGTATCCAGTCCACGATATCAGAGAATCTCAGCAATCCAGATTTTGTCTGATTTGCTTGCTGTGATTTGGGGTTATTAGGGTGTTTTGGTACCCCTGGAAGTGCTGGATACTCCATATTATAGTGTCCCAAACCTGGTGGAATTTGCTTCGGTTCAGAGTCAGCACTTTTCGTTTCTTTTTGATTATTCTACGATGAAGACAGTCTAACGCCTTTACGCGGAAGCTTGGGAGAGGCCGAATTTGGTCTTTTCCTGCTTCCTCCAGGTAATGGTAAGATGTTCCTTCGCCGGGGTCGTCAGAGCTACCTTCATCAACTGACAAGAGAGATATTTTATTCATATTTTTTAGTACGGGAGTACAGGAGTCTCCCGCACTTGAAATAATAACGAAAAAAAAAAGGTGAAAAATGAAATATACAAATAGTAAAAGTAAATAGAAAAAGTACTTAACAGTATGAGCCGCCAGTCTGTTAGGTGAGTTGATCCTTCACTCCTCCATTGTGGATCAGTTTGACCTTGACTCAGGATTGTTACTCCATTTACGAACACTTTTTTTACGTTACCTCTTTTTACGTAACTCTTTTTACGAACCAAATCCCAAATAACGTAACCTTTTTACCTTTTTTTATAAATATAAAAAATAGGTATAGAATTCGCTCAAACTTTCGAAAAATTTTCCGAGGCCCGAAGGGCCGAATGTCATATACCAATCGATTCAGCTCGACGAACTGAGCAAATGTCTGTGTGTGTGTGTGTGTGTGTGTGTGTATGTGTGTGTGTCTGTATGTGTGTTGTCAACTAAGAGGTCGAGATCTCAGAGATGGCTGGACCGATTTTGATCAAACTAGTCGCAAATGAAAGGTCTCCCCGTCACCCAGAACGCTATTGAATGGTTTTGAGATCGGATGTTTACTTTTTGAGTTATACGGAGTTTTATGTCAAATTTTTCAGTTTTTTGACAGTATCTGTCACATTTGACCTTGAAAACAGAATATGTTTCCAGACTTAGATTTCGCTCGGTAATACCTATCCAACAAGCCATAGATTGTTAAAATCCGTCCATTTTTAACGGAGATATCGATATTTTTGTTTAAGCCTTATTCCAGTAGAAGGAATTTTGAGCGCTGTATGAAAAAGCAATGCTTGGGAGCAACATGAAACACGATTTTTTATACTGTTACATATAATTGTTTCTAAGTACCAAAAAGACTGTGTACAGCATCCTTTTTTATGACAATTTGCCTCGGACCAATTTTTGCACGGTTTATTTTTGGCAACATAATCTTTCGAATATGGCATATGTAAACCAGATGATACCAGCATTATCGAGTTGGAAGTAATTCCATAATTATATTGATTTAAACTATTTACAGCAATAAATGCTGGAAGAACATGACTTCCATATACCATACGACTCAGTTCGTCGAGATCAGCAAATGCGTGTGTGACAAATAATATCACTCAATTTTCTCGGAGATGGTTAAACCGTTTTCTACAAACTCAGATTCATATGAAAAGTCGTATACTCCCAAACAAGGTTCCTGAATTACGTTTGGATCCGACTTCTGATTGCGGAACCACAGGATGATATGTGAAACGAAATTAAAATAATGCAATTAATTTTTCTCGTAGATGGCCGAACCGATCTAAGATTCAAATGAAATCTAAGAATCATCTATGATTCAAATGAGAGGTTTTAAAATCCTATAAAACCTCTTACTTTTTAGTCAGATCCGACTTCTGATTTAGAAAATGCAGGGTGATTAGTATAAAAATGTCCATTTTACATAAATTAAGCAGGTTTATCGGGTTTGCAGATTTGGATAGTCGATTACCAAATAAATTTATTTCAGTTTGAACGGTATTCGTTTTTGGATTCGGAATGTACCCCCAAATTTTAATTCGCACTACAATTTCTCAAAGATGTCTACACACTCCTCAGGTGAATTTAACTGATTTCGGCTACACCGATTTTAGAATTCCGATTCCAGTATCGAATCGATTCTCAAAGCTCAATCATTTTCTCAAAAAAGACCAAATCGAACTTCAAAAACCAATATTACAGGACTTAAGGTCCCATACAAAATCGGTGAATTTTATCCGATTCTGGAATTACAGATGATGAGTTTATAAATTTCATGTAAATTGTTTGGCGTAATAATTTATGGCAATTCGAATCATTTTGGGCTATGCTAATTCCTGAATACCGGCTCTGGAAGTACCATAAATAATGACGAAAAACTCTAAAGTGGAACTTACTTCGACATCTCATGGAATGTTCAATCGATTGTCACACGCTAAGATTGAAATTCGATATGTTTTGCAGTTTTGGCATTACAGGGTAATGAGTGATTAAAATCTCAATTTGCCGTTTAAAACGACGATAGTTAAAACAATGTCATGGGAACTAAAACACCTAAGAATATCCATGCAAAAACACATGCGTATTGATAAAAAAAGGTATCATCTCACTGCTAGGTGGATTAATCACGTTTTTTACGAACCAAATCCCAAATAACGTAACCTTTTTTTACGAACCAAATCCCAAATAACGTAAACTTTTTTAACGAACTTACTTCGTCGGAAATTACTACAATATGGGTATTTTCGGAACGGATTGGATGAGTAGATGTCGGAAAACGATGTTTGAAGTGGTTTGGAAATCCAAGATGGCGACTTCCGGTTTATCGATATTCATTAACAACCTTTACAATGTGGATATTTTCGGAACAGGAATCATGAGCAGATGTCGGAAAACCATGTTTGAGGTGGTTCTGAAATTCAAGATGGCGACCTCCGGTCTTTTAATATTCCTTGTAAACCCTTACAATATTAGTATTTCCGAATGTCAGAAAACGATGCGTCAGATTAGATGTCGGAAAACGATGCGTCTTCCGGTTTCTTGATATTCCTTGATAACTCTTACACTATGGGTATTTTCGAAAAGGATTTGATGTGGTGCCATAAAAACGATGTTTATGATCGTTCTGAATCCAAGATGATCACTTCTGCTCTATGGGTCAATCCCAATATGGATATTTGCAGAACAGATTTGGTGTGTAGGTACCAAAAAAAAAAGATGTTTGTGATCGTTTTGAAATCTAATTCTTTCCGAAAATACCCACATTGTAAGGGTTTTCAAGAAATATCAAGAAACCGGAAGTCGCCATCTTGAATTTCAGAACCACCTCAAATATCGTTTTCCGCCATCTACTCATCAATCCCGTTTCGAAAATACCCACATTGCAAGTGTTTTTAATGAATATCTATAAACCGGAAGTCGCCATCTTAGATTTCCGAACCACCTTAAACATTGTTTTCCGTCAACTACTCATCAATTCCGGTCCGAAAATACTCACATTGTAAGGGTGTTTAAGGAATATCGATAAACCGGAAGTCGCCATCTTGGATTTTGAACCGACCCCAAACATCATTTTCTTACGCCCACTTATCACATCCGTTCCGAAAATGGCCATGTGATTGGGGGTTTCCACATTCATTACACAAAACTTTTTTTACGAACCAAATCCCAAATAACGTAAACTCTTTTTCCCAACTAAATCCCAAATAACGTAAACTTTTTCTACGAACTACCTCCATTTACGAACCCCCGTTTAGTTCGTAAATGGAGGTTTCGGTGTATTATATGAAATTTCCGAAATTGATTTTTTTGTTGATGCCAAACGTCTTAGTATTGCATGAAACGTTGAGATTTAGTGTCATCTCAAAAATATTTTGTTTTGAAAAAATCGACTTTCTGGGACTTTTTTTTCAAGATGACACTAAATTTCGACGTTTTATGCAATTCTAAGACTTTTGGCATCAAACTTTTTTATTCGATTTCGGAAATTTCATGTACTAAACCCCCCACTCACCCCCCCAATGGTGATTTTTCACGATCTATGAAAATTCCACTAAGTGGACTAAGAAGGGTTTTGCCTTTCTCTATAGAAAGGTATTGGAATTGCTGGAAAAACCGCCTTTCGAACGGAGCCTCGGAGACCCATAGTGTTATATACCATTCGACTCAGTTCGACGAAATCGGAAAATGTCTGCATGTGTGTGTGTCAAATAATCTCACTCTTTTTTTTTGGAGATGGCTGAACCGATTTCGACAAACTTAGATTCAAATGAAAGGTCTTACAGTCTCATACGGAATTCCTGAATTTCATCCGCATCCGACTTCCGGTTCCGAAGTTATAGGGTAAAGTGTGTTCAATATTGCACACCGTCACTTAAACTGGCGGAACAAAACACGTAACAAATTTTCTAAACTGACCCCAAACTACACAAATCGATAGCCATTATCGGTAGGCAACTAAACAAACCGATTCCGGCTATCCTGGTTCCCGGTCTCCGGTTCCGAAAGTACCCGTAATAAGGGTAATACCTTATGATAAAAAAGAACCGGAATTTTCATTTGAAAATTCCCCCGCCTGTCCAATCGGTAAACTTTTATTCTCTCAACGTTGGCAACACTTTTATACACATTCTGTCAAATTTTGACGCAAATCGTACGATTAGTTTTTGTTTGGCGTCCATACAAAGAAGTTGAAAAATTTTCGTGTGGCGATTTTATAATGGATGGTTTCGCCTCGCCTTTGAAGCGCCATTCGGTCGATTGTTGTGCGGTTTCGACGTCATATTCATAGATCCACACCTCATCACCAGTTATGATGAATTCGATGAATGTGGAGTCACTATCTGCGTTGGAAATCATTTCTTTGGCCTCATCAACACGACGCTATTTTTGAATGAAATTCAGCTTTTTTGGCACCAGCCGAGAAGCGACGCGTTTCAAACCCAAAACATCAGTTAAAATGTGTTCGGCTGATCCATAAGAGATGCCCAACAACACAGCAATATCTCTAATCGGTACAAAACGATTTTGCAACACGATTTGCTTCGCCGATTCAATGTTTTCTTCAATAACAGATGTTGTTGGGCGGCCAGGGATCTCATCATGATCCAAGCTTGTACGACTACCTTTGAAGCGTTTATACCACTCGTATGCCTGTGTTTTTCCTAGACACGATTCACCAAAGGCCTCTTCTAACATTTTCAACGTTTCGGAACACTTAAATCCATTTACAACACAAAATTTGATGCTCGCACGTTGTTCTAAATTTTCATCCATTATAAAAATTGCCACACGAAAATTTTTCAACTCCTTTGTATAGACGCCAAACAAAAAACTAATCGTACGATATGCGTCAAAATTTGACAGAATGTGGATAAAAGCGTTTCCAACGTTGAGAGAATGAAAGTTTACCGATTGGACAAGCGCGGGAATTTTAAATTGAAAATTCCGGTTCTTTTTTTATCATAAGGTATATTGCAAAATGGATTTCACTCAATTTTCTCAGCGATGGATTGACCGATTTTCACAAACTCTCGCTCTCGGCGAAACAAAAACCGTAAAAAAAATCTAAACTGGATTCAAAACCGTTATTCCCAATCTTAGGGTTCAATGAAAGGTCTTATGGTCCTACCAAAAATTACTGCATATTTTCTGGTACAACAAAAATTTGAATCGTCGTTTAGAGTACGATGGAAAATCGTATAAAATCTTCAAAATTTAAATAAAAACTAGTAGAATTTGTACGTCATGTTGGTGGCCGTACGAACCGTCTTCGATTATAGCGGTTCTCAGGTGCCGGTGCTGGGAGTGCATATAATAGTGAACCCACTTCGTTTTCTAATGGATGGCATAACCGATCAGAGAACTGTTTCATTCTTCATGTTATACTAGTAAATGCACAAGCAATCCCTTGGTTTCTTTCAAAAATCGAAGAGAAACATTTTGAATAGAATATCACAGTATTTTATATGAGAAAGGCATCATTACACCACTAGGTGGATTAAAAAGGGTTTTTTCTCTAGAAGTTATGGTAAAACGAAATGTTTTCGTCACTTTTTCATACCATAATCATAATCTTTATCAAATGAACATATTTGAATGAAACTTTCACAGATCACTGATAATACAATACACTTAAACTTAGTGCATAAAATTTACGAAACAAAATTTTGTTTCCATAATCATTCAATACAATTTTTGAAAGCAGTTTTTTGTTTTCAATGTTACGAGCCTTTGAAAAATCGTCGAAAGAATTTCATAATACAATAAAGCAGCGAGGAATCTGAATCTGTTCATTGGAAAATTCCATGAGAGGTAAAATTACTTGTTAAAGTATAATTCTATTAAGAACAGAATCACTCTGACATCAAACTGTATTTCCTAACCAAACTGGCAGAGGTTAATTGACCAAAGATCCTCGAGTGCTATCCTTTCTGTACGCTATTAACTAACTGATTTGAAAACGGTACTCACGCTCCCATCGACTGGTAGTGCTCCAGTGTCCACTTGAAGTAGCACACGCGAGGTTTCGTTTCGTCACATTGCCGCAAGCACAACTCTCCGGGAAATGCTTCTAAATCTATTGGTACGGATTGGTTCCGGAACAGTCGCTGGAAATTGCTGATCCGATGGGAATCACACGCGGCAGTATTTGCGAGACTTATTAGTGCAAAGGCGAGCAAGTGAGCCACTCGAACGGCGCTAGTGAAAGTCATTCTTATCTATTTCTATTTACGTGTGGTGGAACTAGCCGAGATGAAATCTGTTACTGGAGTGTTCTAGAGTGGACGCTCGGGCTGCACTATTTCATCTGCGGTTAGATGGTTACTAATGTCGGTCAAACAGTACCGGGGCCAATTTATATCGTAACGGTGGGATTCACTGGCCCGTCGGTGTATCGCATTTGAAGGATTAGGAACATACTCGACATACTTGTTATCGTATACTTAAGATGTTCGTAATATCGCGCCATTGAATGAATGGTGCTTGAACTCCTTGTGGTAGGTGTTCTATATCATGTTAAGGGGCATCCAATAATTACTTTGAGAAGAGATTTAGAAATTGTTATCTCTCTTTGCAATTGATTGTCACACTTCGTCTCAGTTTATGTGATCGATATGTTTCAGTGCATTCGAATGCGTCGAACAATAGCCAATGCATATCAAGTTCGTCATTGTCATTTAAATGGGGAAATATTATGCTACTAATGTGAAAAATAATAGCAAGTATTTATCATATTTCTATCTACTGATTAATTTTGGGTTCCTTCTAACATTATTTCACATTTCGCTAAATATGTTTGTTAAAATGAACACCAACCTACTAAGGAATTATAAATCAACAACAAACTGCTTGTCGTCGATAAACGTTGCGTTGTGTTGTTTCAATGACTTGTTTCCTGTTGATTAGCTAATAAGGAGGAAATGATACTTAGGAAGTGATACTTAGTATTCATTGGTACACCCAAACCTCCATCTGCGAATTAAAACGAGGGTTCGGAAATCGAATAAGTTCGTAAAATTAGTTTACGTTTAGCTCGAAAAAGTTTACATTATTTGAGATTTAGTTTTTGGAAAAAGTGTAACGAATATTGTAAAACGTTTTTTGGAATGGATATTGAACAGTAGGTGCCGAATAACGATACTTGAGGTCGTTCCAACTACCGGTTTATCGATATTCCTTGAAGTCCCTTACAATGTAGATGCGAGAAAACGATATTTGAGATCGTTCGGAACGGGTGCGATGCCTACACGCCAGAAAACCAAATACAAATTATAATATGGAATACTCGGGCGAATTTTTGTGGACACGTTTTGTGATATGCGGTACACTGTAAAGGTAACACCAAAAAGTGAACGACGACGAAAAAAAAAAAACAAATATATTATATACCAATATTGATCACTCCAGGGAATCCAATACAAATCGAAAAAGACATAACAGTTACTCCATCTTGCGGCGGAAAAGGTTACTAATTCAACATTGTTTAATAGTTTACGTTTAGCATGCACCAAAATCTGAAATGCCAAAACTAATTGAATATGATGACCATTTATAGGTGCGAACATTTTTATATTTTAAGTGGGGTTTTTTTCTGATGAAATGAAATATCTCCCTACAATCAAAATAACAAAGTGACGTGAAATAATGAAGTGATGTTCAACTTTTCTGAAAATATAGTGTAGTTATACCAAATACAAATAATAATACGCCAAAGTTCCATACAAACGTATCGCCAATGTTTGGTTTACAAAACAGTCTAGTCCATCCTTCAACTAACCCTTGACAAGGCCGAGTGACCATAAATATTCCTTTCTGGTAACTTCAATGAATGTTGCTTGGTTATATTTGATTATTTATGATTCAATAATAAATGAAAAGATACCTTCAAAGCAGTGTTGGTGATTGCCGAAAATTTCACAGAAGCTGCTATATTGCTATCTATATTGTATACAACATTTTCAATCCGGTGGAAGATGCTACAAGAACTCGAGTCTCTCAATGCATGAACCGCGAGAGAATTGTTCTACATTCCTTCGCTCCACTTCATACTCTGAGTATTTCTCGGCCCTTAAAAAAAATACAGTCTGATAATGATCGTTGCTGTGTGGAATTTCCCAAGAGAGAATCGCAAGTTGACAATTATCGCAGAAAATCGAGTCGATGATTAAACTTGATGATTCTCATACTAGGTTGCAATATTTCAAAACCCTTGTGTGGAGCATTCACATACATTTTCATAGACACAACTTATACAAATATTATATGCACATAGTTAGAATAAGCGGCAATAGTAAAATGATTCTATCGCAATTATCAACTGCCTGTATAGAATCGGATCGCGAAACGAGAATAAGCGACCTTTTGTTGCTTCAGAGAAAATCCCCACAGCGGCGTGCCAACCTTTAGCGGCCCTTACACGATCATTAAAAGTGTCATTACTAAGTAATGGCACTTCTGCTCAAACGCTCGTCATTACTGCATTACTGTACATCATTACTTTTTAGCATTACACGTTCATTATTAATGATGAGTATTTGTAACTACTCCAGCAATAGCGATAGCAATATTTTTATTTTCGTTTAGCTGGAAATAAATTTGATTTGCATTGAAACGTTAAGGTTAATGAAATATTAACAATTTAAATCTACACTTTGTCATTTTTTCGCGTATAATTCTAAAGATATTCAGCACTTCCACAAAAAAATAAATAATGTTGGTAATGATGGAAAATCCGGAATTCCATCATTACTCGTGTCATTACTGAACTCGTAGACCTTACACGATCATTAAAAGTGTCATTACTTTTTAGTAATGACACTTTTAATGATCGTGTAAGGGCCGCTTTTGATTCTCAGAAATGTCATCGAGAGAAATTCGCTCTCGCACTGGTGTCGATTCTATGTTAAATGAGCCATGGCGGGTTTTTGTTGTTGCGATGATTTCTAACTCTCTTTGATGGCACTGATTCAATCGTTGAAGAGTTGCCAGCGAACGTTCTTTGATACGATAAAAGCCATCCTTGCTTCAAAGTTACCTCTAATCCGAATTTCAATTCAAATAATTTCGTATGTTGTTAATAATGTGCAATCATTTAGTCAGTTAATTTAAGCTCAATCTTTCCAATTCTTCTAGAGTCTAGAGAAAAGATGCAAGAATATTTTTCAGGTTAACAGCACTTACCGAAGAAGAATTTTGAAAAGAAGAATTGAAGATATTTCGATCATTTTTAAACAGACTACCATGTGATTTCTAACAAACTTTGTTTACGAGTTTACGAGCTTTGAACTTAGAATTGTTCTCTTAAAAGATCGCCGCTGGAATAAAAATTACCATAATGATATTTACTCATTGTTTTTATGTGAACAGTATCATCGAGTCCAAACAAATGCGTGTCTCTTAGTACATAACCGCTGATATCAGATGTTGACTAGTAGGATGCCTGGTACGATTCTTCTTCTTAGTTTTCAACCCAGTTCAAGGTTTAAAGTTTTGTGTTCTAAAGTGACAACTGCGTAAACCCTTGATGCTTCACTCACAAATCTTTCCTAAATAGTCCAAAAAGTAAACTGTTCAAAAGTACCTTCCATTGTTTTCTACTGGAAATAATAATTGTGTAAATTCTAATGACATACTACAGTAAAAATATTAGTTCTATTTGAGAAGATTCTTTTTCTGTATTCGGAAAATGGTTAAGCCTACATTGTCCGTGTGCATAATTAAACAATTAAAACATTTACGACGTAAGTTCACTGTGAATATCAGAGTAGTTGAGACAAAAAATTGGAATGAATGTACATTTTTAATAATTGTTTGCATTTTTAATAATTGTTTTTTAGGGACACTGCGTGTACTTGCGTATACAAATTTTGCGTATACAAATGTTCAGAAAACCATTTGTTGATTATCGGCTAGGTATCAAACCAGCTTTAAAAAAATTATTCGTGCTCGATTTACGAGCGGCATAAACTGGTGAATATAACGATAATGATAAGACATCTAGAGATTAGATGATGATTTGAGAGGTCGTGTGAATTATCCTACGATGCCACACTGATCACTTGAGTCCGTATGTTTGATATATGATTATTGGTATCAGTTATCCGTCTCTACGATCGTGATTTAATTGTTTGAAAGTTTTGTTATGGTGTATACACTTTCATCCGGTAGCGTTCGTTTCAATTTTGTAACTGAAATAGGCATGAGTAAAGGAATTTCTCCTTGACCGCGGATGAACTTTTAATTTCCTATATCAAACAGATAAAGATTTGTATTTGTTCCGTCGGGTCCTGTAAATCCTACAAAAAAAAAAAATTAAAATGAATATCATGATCCACAAACATACAAATATTGTTTTAGTCACGAAGCGTAATTCATTTTTTCGTCATAATAAACAGTATCCATGGTGAATTGATTTTCAGCCTTCAGAGTTGCTAGTTATTTGAAAATTTTATTTAAGTAAATTCGGCCCCCTGTCACGACGTCATCTTGATGATATCAAAATCGGAACTTCAAAATCAGCTGATTGCAACGTAAACAAACAAACAGTGATACATTTGTTTTACGCGTTTACCTTGTTTAGTGCACGAAAATTAGTGAATTTTGGGTCGACTCTCTCACAATAATTTGTCGGTTTACCTGAAATACAGTAGACAGTGTTTTGGGACATCAAGTGGAGATAATTTTCTTAATTTGAGAGTCGCGATGAGTATCAAAACATCGCAGTGTTTGGGGCTCGAAACGCGAGGGGCTCAACGTAATCGGTATACTTTCAAATGGCTGGTGCTAACATACCGGTGTCAGATGGGTGAGTAAATTGTCACTCTGACATTGTACCTTGACAGTGTACCGTGTAGTACAAAACGTGTCCACGAAAATTCATCAGAGCATTTCGTATTATATATTATATCATCATCATCATCATAAACCTGAATAAGTGGATTGATTTCAAAATCAATAAATAGTAATACTTTCTTCGGAAATGTTGAAGAAATTCGTTTCGTTTTACGTAAACATTTAGAGTTTTACCTACATTTTACACTTATATCAAAAGGGATTTTTGATTTAACAATGTATTCTCTCTCGAATCAGTAAAATATTGTATTTTGAGGCCGTATTCACAGCTTGTGTTTTGAACAATGCATATGGAGAAATGATTTATATATTGTCGCTGCAGCACTAATCTGCAATTCGTTGGACAGTCCAGCGCAGCGACGTTGCCGAGCGACGTCAGTTGAACTGCCATTTCCTATACATCAACTGATAGAATCATGTTACTTTATACATATTTTGTTGTCTTGTTTATGAACCACGTGCTTCAACATAAATGAATACATTGTCTTGCCTCCACTATCGATGCACATAACGATGGAATATTACTTTCTGTATGCGCTTAAAGTTGATAATGTATGTTTGGGTATCAATGGGTTTGACACTGAACGTTACAAGGGAGTGAATTTTCGTGCAATTATGAATGATTAATATATCGCATGGCAGTCTACATACCATTGGGGCACGGTGAACTTCGCTGGAGCAACATAATCAGGCGAGAGAGACGTCGCTTCCGATTTTTATCTGCATGCACAATATTTGGGGTTGTTTGATTCAGTGTACTGATTGGAAAAGCTGTCATATGTGTAGAAAAAAATTTGTAGTGTATTAGTAAACTTTTCTGCCACCGCAATGATACTGTGATATATTTAAAAAAAATCAACTAATCTACCCTTCCAAGGTCCACAAAGTTTAACCAAAAAGTTATTAGAGACAATCCCCAATTGAAATATATATGCGAATCAGAAGTAAAATGATTAGATTAGTGCAAATCCATCATAATATTATCAATTCGGTGCACCGTTCGCAATGCATCAAACAAGTGCAAATAAATCCAATATTCAGCTGCTCAAGAGAAATGCACCGGACAGTGATCATTCATTTCACAGTTCTTGCTTTCTGAAAGACAAAAAGGTTTTCCGAGTTAAATGCATTAAAATAAAGCCTCCTGCGACAGGAAAAATCGAACGATTTTCACGCAGGGAAAAATTAGAGTGCCTATAACCAGAGTGACGACATCTCATCCGAAATTTTGGCAACAATTCAAAACATTACATTAGCTTTACATTGAATTGACAGGTCGTTTGCTCGTTTGGAACTAGGAGCTGTCATTCCAAACGAACAGCTGTCGCCACTCTGATTATAGTCACTCTAGGAAAAATATTATGGAAGTAACTGAATTCTAGTTTCCCGCAATGATTTATTTTATTGAAATAGTTAGAAAAAAATTGCATCAATGTAGCAAATATTCTTGTTAGAAACTACTGATTTTTCTCAAAGGATTTATTTGTTTCAATAAATATTTTACTGAAAATAACAAATGTTTTACTTGTGCGTTCCTACCAACTACTTGACAAACAAATGCATAGTGAATTTCACTTGCAAAATCAGTTTAAAATGAACTAACTTTAGATAAAGGTAATATTTGTAGTGCTTTGAATTTTTGAACTTGGTAGGTAATATAAATGATAGGATGTTAACACAAAATGATTAGTATTTAGGCTTTTGTTTGTTGAAATAAGTCATTTCTTGTTTTTAGGAGTAAAATTTTTTCCTTCAGAATAATTTGGAGGATTTTTTAGATACATTTTTTTCTTCAATTTATATATATTTTTAGCAATTCCAATTACTTACATTTGAGAATTTCAAATATTTACATTCCACGATCAAGCTCTGTTTCATTACTTTTTGTAGTATCCAATGATTCAGTGCCTTTTAAGTCCGGTCAAGATAGGGATATCCTGCATTTAATATTTTGTGTAAAAATGGCGTGTTATGTCATGTTATGCAGTTCCCAATATTATGATTTATGAATACTTACGCTTGGGTTGTTTAAAAGCCCTACGATAAATTAAAAAGTAGATAAAATATAGCTGATACTTAACCAGAATAAGTGTCGTTAATTGCTTATACATACAACGTTAGTATCGGTGCCGCGATTTGCACTCGGTGCAGCACGTTTGCGCTGTAGGAAAACAAACAAGTGGCATATTTAGGGTAAAGTGTCATAATATGCCCACTAAAGAAAATATTGAGATATTTTCAAATGTATCAACATATTTTCTTCGAGAATGTGGGTATTATTCTCAGTTTTCTCGTTTGCCTTAGATATAATGCCCCAGCAGCCGTATAATATACCTGCAACAATGACGCAAATGTCAAAATAGAGAAAAAGCAGAAAACAGAAATATTTTTTTGCATAATCAACTAATTGAAATCAGGAATTTACATTGTCGATCCTTCCAATGCTACTTTTTTTTAGTAATCGTTTTAAATCTTCAAAATAATATTTTAAATCGAAACAAGCTGCTGCATCGAGGATGGGGCATAATACCCGTAGAGTGACTGTTATGGAAAAACTATTATTGTACAGTTCACACCACATCGAACTGCACAGTATGAAAGTGTACTGAATCAAAATTGTGATAATAACTGCAGCTGCTCTGTACTTCTTCTTAACTTCTGGGTGGTGTCACTTCTCTTGAGATGACACAGCAACTTAGGCTATATTGCCAGATAGTTTTCGTTTATAGTCCAATGGACTTTCTTTTCACTGGACTAAAAATAAAAACCTCGCTATGTGACAATGTGGAGTCGTCAAAGTACGGATGAAAATCCTTTCTTTCTTGCGCATTACTAAACTAACACGATACAACGTGTTCATTCGTTGAGGGTTTCACCGGGAGGCCAAATTATATCCCAAGCTGAACAAGTTTGACAATGACACAAGACCACCCATCTGACACCGGTATGTTAGCACCAGCCATTTGAAAGTATACCGATTACGTTGAGCCCCTCGCGTTTCGAGCCCCAAACACTGTGATGTTTTGATACTCATCGCGACTCTCAAATTAAGAAAATTATCTCCACTTGATGTCCCAAAATACTGTCTACTGTATTTCAGGTAAACCGACAAATTATTGTGAGAGAGTCGACCCAAAATTCACTAATTTTCGTGCACTAAACAAGGTAAACGCGTAAAACAAATGTATCACTGTTTGTTTGTTTACGTTGCAATCAGCTGATTTTGAAGTTCCGATTTTGATATCATCAAGATGACGTCGTGACAGGGGGCCGCACAAGACACGATTAACGCGTGATCTGTCAAAACTGTGTTGCCAAAAAGATACTAGAAAAAAAATCACTCTTTTTAAACACAATTCCAAAATGCCTCACAATAAATCAGTGGTAGGCCCCACAACAAAAGACATTATGCCCCATAGCAATGATGCATTATGCTCCTTGAAATGTTAAAATACAGGAAAAGCAGAAAAAACAACTAATTGCAATTGGGAAGCATTATTGTTAACCCTCCCAATGCTACTTTTTTTTAATGATCGTTATAAATCTCTAAAATAATGTTTTGAATCGAATGTTTGAAGGCTGCTCGGCCATCCATGGAAGTTGACCATCAATGTTAACTTCCCTCTCTGAGCAGCCTAGATAGCCGTGTAGTGTCGGTAGCGGTTTCCCAACTGCTAAGAATAACGCTACGGTCCACCTGTACCGGTGGTATAAGTCCACCAAACAGGTAAGCCGTGTGGCATCCGGCGGAATTATTTTTTACCAAGAATTGATCCACTGGTTTCCTATTCCATGTCGTAAAAGGCGACAAAAATAGGAACTCCTAAGTCAAGGTGTATTTCCGTGCCGATGGCTGAATGGCTGCAGGAGGTTAAACATTGCAGTCGTGAACGGAATATCTTGGGTTTTTCCCTTACTGGATACACGCAATGCTTAGCAATCAACTTCTTTGATCATCGCTTCGGCAGGCCAGAGATTAGAAAGCTGAGTGTCTGTGGGTGTCCTCAAGGTGGTGTACTATCCCCACTTTTATGGAACCTAGTCACTGATAGTTTGTTAAGGAAACTTAATAACCTTGGATTTCCGACTTATGGTTTTGCCGACGATTATCATATATTGATGACCGGTATAAGCATTAACACTCTCTTTGATTTAATGCAGCAAGCCCTGCGATCTGTTGAACAATGGTGTTGTCAGGTTTGGATTATCTGTAAATCCGGGCAAAACATCAATGGTGCTTTTCACTCATCGTAGGATAATTACAGGAGCTCGTCCGTTGCAGTTCTTTGGTTCAGGGGTCACTGTGGTCGATCAAGTTAAATACGTCGGGGTTATTCTTGACTCAAAACTGAATTGGTCTGCTCACATTGATTTCAGGATTAAAAGAGCTTGCATGGCTTTCGGCCAATGCAGACGAGCTTTTGGAAAATCATGGGGACTCAAACCCAGATATATTCATTGGATCTACACAACTATCGTTAGACCAATTTTAGCATATGGATGTCTTGTATGGTGGCAGAAAGGAGAAGTCGCGACAGTTCAGTCAAAGCTAAATCATCTCCAAAGGATGGTCCTAATGGCGATGACAGGAGCATTCACGACAACTCCTACTGCTGCTCTAGAGGCGCTACTGTGCATTAAACCACTACATGTGTTCCTAAAACAAGAAGCATTATCTTGTGCATACCGTCTTAGGGTTACAGGGCTTTGGAACAGTAACCCATTAGAATATGCTACCAGTCACACTCGCTTGTGGTCTCAAATGGTTCCGTGGGATGAGTATTTACTCGCTCCTAGTGACCTAACTCTCACATGCAGTTTTCCTTTTAAAACATTCAATGTGAGCTATCCTCTTCGTTAGGAATGATTGTCTGGTTGTCTGGAACGACAACTTGATGACCACATAGTTTGTTTTACGGACGGTTCTCTGTTGAATGGTCGTGCTGGTGCTGGTATCTACTGTCGTGAAATAGGCTGGAGCAGTCTCATTCACTTGGTAGATACTGTACTGTGTTCCAAGCAGAAATCTACGCAATTCTGTGTGGAGTACAATCGGCACTTCAGCAGAGGATCTGTGGTAAACGTATTTATTTTTGTTCCGACAGTCAGGCAGCCTTAAAAGCACTCAGTTCGAATGACTCACGGTCGAATCTAGTGATCGCATGTCGAACTCAAATTGAAGACCTCAGCATTTCAAATGCTGTTTACTTCATATGGGTACCCGGCCATTCTGGTATTACTGGAAATGAATGGGCTGATGAGTTGGCGAGAGCTGGTGCAACGAATGATTTCGTTGGTCCTGAACCAGCTTTACCACTTTCAACTAGTTGGATAAAGCACAAGATACGTTCTTGGGCTGCATCCAAACATGCCAGCTACTGGCGCAGCTTGCAAACTTGCGCTCAGACAAAAGCATTTCTACCAGATTTAAATCTGAAAATGTCAAAGTGTCTACTGCATTTCTCCAAGTATCATTGAAGTATTCTGGTCAGAGCTCTGACTGGACATTGCAAACTCAATTATCACATGGCTACTATTCAACGTGCTGAGTATTATTCGTGTGATTTGTGTGAATGCGATTATAGTACTTCATATCATCTGATATGTAACTGTCCCGCATTGACGCAGCTACGTATCCGGGTTTTTGGTTCTCCATACATGGTTGAGTCTGTGTATGCGGAGCTAAAATTGAAGGATATTCTCTCGTTTCTCACCCAATGTGGTAAGGAGCTATAGTCAGAAGGGTTCATCGTTCTTCCTGGAGTGAATGAATCCCTTCTGTATTCACCTTAAATAGGGTTTGGCAGATTGTTTGGCATCCTCTGGGGGGTACCGCATTTACTTCTGCTCGTACATACTGCGAGTCGTTCTGCAGAATGGTGTCGCTTTTGTAAGATCTTCAAATCCTCTCGGGGGTTGGAGGTTTTATTAACAGCAGACTGTTCGGGACCTCGTAGAGGTTCAGAATTTCCTTCTGCTTCCACTAAATGTGATCCTCAGCAGATTGTTCAGCATCCCTTAGGGGTGCAGAATTTACTTCTGCTTTTATGTGTTTTTGTGTCGTCAATTTTTCCCATCCTCCTAGTCCAACCCTTACCATTTCCTTTCAATCCTTCCCTCTTATATATCGGGAAAATGATGCTAAAAACAAATTGATGGCAAGGCACAAATCTCCAAATATCAAGGGGAACGTGCCGTTTGAGCCAATTTGTTCTGATTCCTGATTCCCAATGCTACTGTTTTTTAATGATCGTTATAAATCTCTAAAATAATGTTTTGAATCGAAGCAAGCTGCTGAATCGAGAATGGGGCATAATGTTCGTAGTGTTACTGTTAAGGAAAATCTATTATTGCACAGTTCACACCATCGAACTGAACTGACAGAACTCTGACGTCTATAAACGACAACAAAATTATATGGTTCTGTTTTTTTCTTTGCATCTGCTCGTTGTCAAATTCGTAATCAGGGTTACCAGTAATGCAGATAATCAAGAATGCTCCGTAGAAAAACTATTTTTCTCAACCTTATTTTTGCATTCATGTTTGTGCAAAAAAGAGTGTGGTTAGGAACTGTGTCAAAAGTCCAGCTTTAGAAGCAATCTGCAATACATCGAAGATATGCCTTATTTCATTGCATGTTCAAACCATAAATATAGACATTAGCACTGCTAAATGTTAGTTACTTAGTTAGCAACCAGCTATTAGACTTTTTATAATGACAACTACCAAGCTTGCATAGCAGAAAGATCCTATGAAAAAAAATAAATAAGTGATAAAACTTTCGTTTTGAAAAATCTTGAATGCCTAAAAAAGGGAAGCCAGCAGGGCCGCTTTATAATACTTTCCCCTACTTTGTGCGCTGCTCGTTACAGACGAGGTAACCGATTGGTTCGGAATTTTGCTCGTAGGAATAATTATCAACTGTGTTGAAAATCGGAGAAATGGTAACATTCGTTTTTATTTCCGAATCCAAAGCATTTTACAAGAAGTTTATGAGATTCTTCAGGAAATGAATGTTTTAGTAGTGAATCTTTCAACCAAAAAATAGTTATTAATTCAATACTAAACTTCTCAATGGATTTTGCCTTTGCTCTTCAATGTGTATGTGCTCATACTTGAGCAGAGTTCCATCGCAAAAACAACATTTGTATAGAACCGATTTTCACTCTTTTGGTTTCGAGTCGTAATATAGTTGCTGGTCGTGTGCTTTCGTACAAAATTAACCAAAATGTGAACAACGGAGAAAAGGCAATCAATCGGCCCTTAAAAGGGCCACAAAACTAGAATGACGACAGCTATTCGTTTGAAAGACACATTCAAATCCGAAATAATATAATCCACAACAATCTATTTATTTAACCCCCTAATCGTGGTTGTTCGCCGGTAGACAGTAATATTTGCTCAAATGCTTTTTGTAGGCATTAGGACCGACCGCTTTGATTAGAGTACCTAATTTTAAATGAGCCTTTAACGAAAATCGCAGCAATATTGTATCAACCCGCACTGTGTACAGTGCTATCGCGAAACAATTTTACTTCGACTTTTAGCTTCTGATTCTTTGTACTTGAGTGAAATACAGTGAACAGTGTAAAACTTTTGAGATACTATCAATTGATATAGTAAGTTGCCCTTTTTAGATCTCCAAAGCGTCAAACGGTCCTTTTCAGAGTCTCAAAAATGTCATAAAGAACGTATTTAAAAAATTTAAAGTATCAGCTGTAGGATTTTGAGTAGTATTAGGACACAGAATTTCTATTTAACTCGACAGCAGTCCAACGTCAATCTCGCGGTTATGTCTCTGACATTACCTACTCCAAGTTTTCTTTCATCATTTTTCATGTTTCTTTAACCAAATCACTAATTTTGAAATGAAATGCGATTTTTTATATACGAATCCGTTGTAAAACACCAAAGCAAAGTCCTGACATTACATTCCTTTTGTGGAATTTGGTCTTTCTCCTCCAACAGACTTCGCAGCCGATTCTTAGAGTACAGAATCATTGCATGGCTAGTACTATGATCCTACTGACACCCAGAATCCTTCGGGGCTCGAACATACGACAACTGGCTTGTAAGATCAGCGCCCTATGCATTGAACCGCTAACCCGGGCCTAAGATATCAAGAAATGTGAAATGTGACTGGAAATTCTCGTCCCACCGATTACGTAATTGGGGATATGTATGACAAACCAAATGCGTTTTGTTTTAGCTTTCGTATAGGTTGTAACATTCCGAGTGGAAATATTATTTTCTGAACTATTTTTTTCGAAAAACCAAAAGTGGTCATTTTCGCCTCAGGTTCCCCTACAACACATCGGTTTACAAACAAAATCATGCTTTGTTACGCTTGCTTTTGTTACGTGTGCATAGAAAACTATACCTTCTCATATGGTTGTCGGTCAGGACACAAGGCACCCATGATTCGCTGATCACCTGCGACAATCTACTGGTGGCATGACAATATCGTCTTGAAATTGTTCACTACGGCAAGCCCTGCGAAAAACACACATCTAGACCCAATAACAAGTGATCTACTGGTACTCCAGCCCCAAATAACGCCTGTACTTTTGAGATAGAATTGAATAAGAATAAAATAGAATAAAAGTTTTGTGAACAAAAAAAATACCATCACCTTTAGTGAGGTGACGCCACCTAGTAGAAAAAATCAAAAAACTTGAATCAGAAGTAAAAAAATGTATATGTTGTTCCATTTCATTTTAATATATTATTATTCTTGACAAAAACCTTATTAATATGGTCTTGATTAACGGTGAGTATTTTCACCGTAAATTGAGATTACTATTGCTTGTAGAATATGACAAAATTCTATCCGTAGTCTAATACAATTATCCTCAATGTTTCTACATAGTTTGTCTACATTCGGAAATTCGGACGTTCAATGGATCGTTTTCAAATAAATGTGTTTCCGATTCGACGAATACCCTGTCTGCTTCCTTGCTATAGTCTATGCAAATCTGTTCGTAGAAGGTAAACTATTCCCAGGGATGATGTTTGAGTACAGCTTTACACAGCTATTAGATACTGTGGGAAACAAGATTACTTCGCAGAATCTAAATGGGGTGGAGGCTGGCTTCCTAGAAAGAGATATTTGTTTGCGAATAAATATCGTTTCGGTCGGTGATGGCGCGACGAGGGCATGCATGGTAAACTTGTTATTGTACATATTTACGAAATAACTAGCTTCTGTTGATTTTGTTCATATCATTAGAACTGCAGTTGAATATGACGATAGGATTTTTTAAAAACTAATATCAAACTACTAGGAAAACTGACATTTGTTGACTTTTATTCACAATCATTCGAATTGAGATTTACGTCATCGAATTTACTATAGTTTGGCCATTCCGAACAGAAATGCAATCTACTAGCCAAACTAGAGCCAATTAGATTTTCACTTTTGGCATTTTCGCTGATGCTACCAAAGTTTTACCAAAGTGCTTTTAAATCCATCAACTCATTAGCATTAACATCGAGGCCTGTCCGTTCTGAGAATGCTTTCCTGTTTAACATAGTGCAAACTGCATTGATCATTCCATGTATGCTGATCAATACCGCATTTGAATGCAAATCTACCTAGGAAGCGAAGGAATTTCTACTGTCGTCCCTTTATATTACAGAATTCAAGCATTGATTAGCTGCTAAGTCTAAAATGTGGTAGTAAACTTGTACGCCAATCAATTTATGTTACGCGAATAACGATAATTTATAGTGAGAGAAACTGGCTAGGAACGTAAATCTTGTGTTAAATGGAGCCAGCTTCCGGATCTCGAATTTCAGATTTATGAGTAACAAACTGCAATTTTTAGAGAGTGTTTCTATTATCAGGTGTACAACTTTGCTTCCGCCGTTTTTCGCTAGCTGGCTGTACCGGCTGAGGCTGGTCAAAATACATAGATGATAATGCCTTTAAAGTGAGTGCGTACAGTAGAGGCGTGCAAAACAGCTCATTTTGGTGAACAGCTCCGAACCGATCAGCTCACCAAAGTGAATCGATTCGATGTATCAGCTCATCAGCTCTTTTAGTTTGAACTTAAGGTTCATTTTGTGCGCCGTTTTTTTCATGCACCGGTTTTCTTTCATATGTATGATCGAAATTGAATCATTGATTTCCAATGATGCAATGAATGCAATGCGGATTAACTTATCTTTAATTGATGTCGACTAAATTGAATCTCTTAAAGAGCCGAAGATCCGATCAGCTCGTAGCGTGTTCCCTTCGTCATAATGCAGTGAACTGGGTAGCAAATGAGTGAGCTAGTGAGCTGCGGTTCTTTTGAAACGAGCTGTGAGCTGTCAGCTCACTTCAATGATTCGATTCACTGCAACAGCTCAGGAGCGAATTGCCCATCTCTAGCGTACAGTGCCTAACGAGTTGTCATCGCCGTTTCAGTGACAGTTGTTCTTGTTTTTGTATTATTTACGCTCGAAAATGTTTGTTTATGTGCCCAAGTCTCGCCATTTGCGGGAAGTTTTACTTTTTTTCGAAAAAAATACAGCTGAAGCGCACTAAAACTAAAACTGACTAAATCTAATTAGACAGCAGTCTGAGGAACAGTTTCCTAATAACATTACGTGATAGATGGACGTCAAAAGCACTGAAACAGTGATTGAACACGCGGCACATGGTAGCAAAGAGGTTCGTTGAAACGGTAATTAGTTCTAGTGCGTGGAATCCGAAGAAAGGAATAGGTACGAAGATTACGCCGATGAATATCTAATTGTAACAGCTGTAAGAGCTCAGGACAGTCGATTCGTGAAGATCTGCAACAAAAAATCCAAACATCACTGCGGACAGATGATAAATCGAGGTCAATCAGTGGTAACTCGGAAGGCTAAAAGTGTAAAACGGACGAATTTGCGTTGGATTGCTTCAATACGCTGAACCGAAGTGCAATAAAATGATTTCAATCAGTGTATATCTTCAAAGTCATTAGTAACGCGTAAAATGAATCCTAACTGCTTAGAGGCTCTGAATCAGTTGTTGATTTGATAATATGAAATTGTTTAAAGTCATCAGCAAAAGATAATTTCATGCACTTGATCGAAAAATTTAAATCGTTGAGATAAAGTAAAAACAAATACAAACTATAGAACGGAGTACTCCGACAAATTTCCGAGGACTTGTTTTGCTATATGCGGTGCATTGTCAGGGTACACTGTCGAAGTGACACTGTACTTACAAGAATTTTCTTTAAAACTGGCAACGGTGAATAGTAAAACTCAATTCACCATAGTTACTGTTTATTATGATGCAAAAGTGAAAAACGTTTGGTGACGAATAAGTATGTTTAGCTGTTTCGACTGTTTTTAAATTTGATAATAATTGATTTTTTTTTACAGATAAGCAGATGGATCGAATGAATCATTTTTAATGTAAAGTCTTTGAAACAAAATAAATAAGATGTTGAACCTTCGTTGTTAATCTTCATGAGAAACTTTCAAGAAGACTTACCTTATGATCAAAAAAGAACCGGAATTTTCATTTTAAAATTCCCGCGCTTATCCAATCGGTAAACTTTTATCCTCTCGACGTTGGTAACACTTTTATACACATTCTGTCAAATTTTGACGCATATCGTACGATTAGTTTTTGTTTGGCGTCTATACAAAGAAGCTGTCAAATTCTCGTGTGGCGATTTTTGTAATGGATGAAAATTTAGAACAACGGCTCGCCTTCGAAGCGCCATATGGTCGATTGTTGTGCGGTTTCGACGTCATCTTCATAGATCTACACCTCATTACCACCACCACACCGATTTTGCAACACGATTTGCTTCGCCGATTCAATGTTTTCTTCAGTAACAGATGTTGTTGGGCGGCCAGGGATCTCATCATGATCCAAGCTTGTACGACCACCTTTGAAGCGTTTATACCACTCGTATGCCTGTGTTTTTCCTAGACACGATTCACCAAAGGCTTTTTCTAACATTTTCAACGTTTCGGAACACTTAAATAAATTTTGCAACACAAAATCTGTAGTTGTTCTAAATTTTCATCCATTATAAAAATCGCCACACGAAAATTTTTCAACTTCTCTGTACAAAAAAAAACTAATCGTACGATATGCGTCTAAATTTGACAGAATGTGTATAAAAGTGTTGCCACTGTTGAGAGAATAAAAGTTTACCGATTGGACAAGCGCGGGAATTTTAAAATGGAAATTCTGGTTTTTTTTTTATCATAAGGTGTAAACTAGCTTCCTTGGTAAATATTCACACCGATTTTGCATTTCGATCGTATCGAACTAGTTCGACAGAATGAATCATGAGTTTCCCATACCAAAATATGGCTCAATGTGAAAACAGAAACGAAAATAATATTATATTTAACTATTTTTGTTTGCTCGACTTTCAAAGTCGGGGTGGATGCACTAAGCAAAGCCATCGTATCCCAGGTATTTTGAAAATTACAGCTAAAATATTCACTGTGGTTCAACATATGAAAAATTGATTATCTATTTACGAAATCATTCGATGTCCTGGCTCTTCGATTTCTTCGTTTACAGTTTTACTATTCACACTCAAAAATACCGAACTAATTAGACTTCCAACCAGGCTTCCTTAAATATTTTGTAATACTGAACTTTGATGCAGTACGTTGAAATAAAATGCAACGTAATGGTGCACCATGCTTTCATCGCAACATGGCAGGATTGGAATCCTTTAAAATGCAGATAATGTTCTAGTAGGCTGATCTCCTTAAAACAAGCACATTGTATAACAGGATAAGACTAGAAGATATAAAGTGCGAAATTCAAGAAAAAATTAATAACACAACATTTATATTTCTTCATAAGCTTTGTTATATGTACAAAATATTCAGAAGCTCAACTACGCTAGTTTTATGTGCAGTTGCATGCTCAATATCACCTATTTGGTTTTAGTTCCTTTGATACATTTGTATCTAAAGGTTCCCATACACATGCAGTTTTTCGTCAATCTAAGTCGCAACAGAATTTTAATCATTCAAGTCGTCGAAAAAATGATAAGAAATTCATTATGATTGCTAGATAACTCCGGTTCAAGAACTACAATCACTTGTGACTAGAAATTGTTAGTGGCACTTTGATCGGAAAATCATTTAGGAATCCCGATGAATTTCATTTCAAATTTCGACTTAGGTTGATGTCAGAGTGAGCGCGGAACGCGGAGCGAAGCGAAGTGATTCAATGCGATGTACTGTTTTCCCATTACATTCACTCTGACAGGTTTGCTTTGATCAAATGCAACTAGCTCGCATGCGTACCTAGACGCTTCGCGTTACGCTTTCACTCTGACAGCAACCTTATACCGTTTTCGTTTATTGATCAGAGCAGCCCGAGAGCTGACCCAGAGTCGCCAAAACAACTTTTGATGAGTTTGTTTTAGCAACCTGGTGTCGCTCTAGATCGGACTCCAATCGCGTAGTCTCGCTCTGAAAATTTTCTCGGGTCGCACCACGCATCCATGCGAGTTTGTTTATTTTTTCTTTTTTATATGAGTTGTTGTCTAGGGCGCGTAACACGTGTTCGTTTCACTCGGATTCAGAGTTGCCCGCGTGTAGGTTCTAAAACGAAAACGGTATTAGAGTGTCGAAAAATTATCCGTAAATCTGGATGTGTACTTTTTGATCTGCTTCTCTAAAAACGATTGAAGTTTTTCGCGAAGCATCTTCTTGAATTGCGCAAATCAGCTATGATGGGAATGCCTGTTTCATCGTTCGCCGAATGATTATTATGTCCTGTGGCGAGGACCATTTTCGGCATAAGTCAGTCCCTGAAAGTAACAATACTATTCCTACTAGTATACAATATACTACAACGCTTTTTACCGGTTTAGTCCAATCTCGTTGTTTCACATCTCTTTAGAAATAGAATCGTTCATTTTGAAGTAGTGAGTGAGTATTATGAATTTCCTTCAAAATTTACATGAGGCATTCCCTAAAATTTCAAATACGCGATGCTTGTGGTCATAGGTTCTATTACTTCAAATCTTACCATCGGAGATGTCGGTTACGCAGTCGTATTTTAAAGCTTCTATAAATTTCTCGTCCATGATATTTGCTCATCGAATAATATTAAATGTAGGCGTGTAAATGTTTTCATTCCCTTCTTTCTTCCACAATAATCTTGTATAACATTTTGACAAATCTATTCTACTGGCTAACACCAAAGACATCATATTAACAAGATATCCAGCTCTCACATTTCCCGAACAAATAATTGGCAACATCCTTTTTTGCGAGCATGTCGCCCTCAGGTGAGTCAGCATCGAATCTCATACATAGAAGTAGGGGAGAGAAATGTCAAATTCGTACGCGCCAAATAGCAGGGCTGCACATCCATACAATTGACATGACATGTTGAATGAGACGCCGTGCGATGGCGTTGCTGAACTGAAGATTTAGATCGCTCCAAGCTGACAGGGTCTGCTAACACCCTTCTTGGCACATCGAATCATAAATTTGATAGCCAGAGAAATGATCAATTCTGGAAAATGAAACGAGCTGCTTGGTACGAGCTGTATTGAAGATACAATTTGCATCAAATAAACCAATTCAAATGCATTGAGACTTTAGTGTTCGATTACTGATAAAACATACATATTATCTTCTATCCTCACAATTTAACTACAAAAAGTATTTCTTTTCGAAAGGAAATTTGATCTTTTCCAACAAAATCCTACCGCATAAATATTGAAGATGATTCAGTCAGCTGAAATATTGTTGTAAACAAACGAATATAATAAAACTAATATAACCATAACAACTTTAAGTAAAGTTGCCAGTTGCAAATAGTTTCGTTTACTCTCCCTTGACAAAGGTAATTAGAAGAAAGGATTTGTTGATACGATAAAAACAAGATCGAAACTTACTTCTAACAGACGTGTCTTTGCTGGGTGTTTAGGTTTGATTACGACATCCGGAACTCGGTTTTGACATTGATTGCAAATCTTTTTTATATGAGAAAGGTATCAGGGAGATTTCTCTTGTTTGTATCTACGTTATATTTTGTGTACTTAGCACTAATTTTGTGTTTAATTTTAACTTCTAAATTTCTATTGAGGCAAATTGTAATTCACATCTCTTGTTTTATGAATGTTTTATGCATCGGCGTTTTCGCTTGAAATCCGCATATCTGAATTCAACACCAATCGCTAAAAAAATGTATGAATTCGGTAACACTTGGTGTCGAAACTAGGTTATGTTCTATATTAAGTGAAGTTGCTATAAAAATAGGATCACAAAAAATATTTGTCGAATGCCACCAACGAATCTTAATTTTTCTAGTAAAAAGCAATTGTCGAGCTTATTCAAAACCGACCTTCTCCCGTTTATTTTCTTACTTCTGTCCGTCTATGAATAAATTTACCACATTTTCCCATTAAACTTTTTTCCCGCAAAATCCGCGACATTTCCCTTCCGCGGTATTCGGCGAAAGTTCTTTCGCTGTATCTTGTTGCTGTTTTTTTTCGCAATTATGTAGGTACGCACACCGGCACATGTCTGACGGATGCTTCCGAATATGGATCGTTATGCGGTATGTATAGGGAATGTCTCCTAGTCCGAGGGAATGTCGATAGCGGTTATGAAACCGCAATTAACAAGTGTTCTCTTGTTATTTTCCTTGTTTCATGCAGTGGTAGGGAAGGAAAAAGTTCTCGCCGGCGAAGGGATGAAAAATGAACCCGGATTATGTAAGGACTTTCTCCATCCGATATAGGGTCGCGGTCGGTCGGACGACGACGATGTTGATGATGATGATGCTGATGATGCTGATGTTGTTGATGTTTAATTTTACTATTGAGAGTTTATTACTCGAGTCAATAACGACTCGGCCACTTGCGTTCTGGTCAGACTGGGGCTCGAAATAATGTCGATTAAATTCTCTGGAGACCTGTTTTGCGTTAGGGTGATTCAACGGGCGATATATAATTTAGGTTTACTCTCGTTACGCATGTATCAATGAAAATTAGCATGGATTAAGTAGGGGTGATATAATTTTGCGTATCAACATGCATCACTCTAATTCATTCAAAACTTTTCCTTGTTTTTAAATCAATCTACTGTTTCGTTATCATAATTAGGACGGATTCGGATGTGCATTGCATGCTGGTAGATGGAAAGCAACCAAAGAGGGGGGCGCATTTGGTTTGACGCAGGCAGACCGTGCAATAAAAAGGAAGATGAAATCGAGCAAATTAGATTCGTCTTATCAATTAGGGTCGTACGCACCGAGGGGCCTTCGCTGCATTGCCGCTCTAGATTCGATGGGTGAGGGTTTAATTTGTTTGCGGTAAGGAAGTTAAAATTCAAATTGCTACATGCGGTGGTAAAAGTCTTAAGGGTGCAATAAGCTACGGGCTATAAACGTGTCTAGTTTAGGAGTGTGCTCGGCTCGAGGCCTTACTTTAGGGTGTTTGGTTATAGTAATAAAAAACTGTTACTATTTTGATCTGTATTACAAGCATCTGGTGCGATTTCAACATTTCAATTATAACGATGATTTATGTCTATGTTGTAAAAATGTAAATACTTCGATGATAAAACAAGATTTTCGGTATGCTGATGTAAAGTCAAGCTATTATCAGTTCAAAAGTTTCACTTCGTGTGCAAAAAGTTGTCCACCATGGCTATCTCATTCTACGAAGAAGCAAGAGCTCGGTGCACAGGCCCAAAATTTCTACTTCGATTCACTTCAAAACTTGACAAAACATTCTTGAAATGTTTCTTCATGATAAATTATAAAAGAAAAAATATGATTTTTTGAAAATGTTAGACCCTACGGGCTCCCTGGAGTAATCAATTGTTTCCATTGATTTTATGGACAAAAACCTCTAAACGCGTTTTCCTTGAAAGCAGGTTTTGAAAGTCCGTGTCCATCGTCATTCAAAAACTACTGCACCAATTTTTTTCAAATTTTGCACACACTTTCTACATACACAAAACCAGACCCCAACGTTTTCCTTTTCGTTGTTTGTTACTTTGGGGTAGTTTTCACTTTGAACAACCACCAAAAATTTAAAAAATTAAAAAAAAAATCAAACAGAAACGTTGGGGTCTAGAAAAACTTCTACTCTAACTATGCTGCGATCGTTTGTTCACTTTTTTTTTTTTTTTTTTTTTTAAATAACTATTTATTGGAATATGAGTTAAAATTAAATTATTAAGATTTAAATTGGGTGTTCAGCCACAAGTGGTGACTTTTCAGCCCTATTATATATATATATGATTTGGTTATTACCATGAAGACATCATTTGCTTCCGCAATTCTGAGATTTTTGTGTAGGGAAAATTCTAAACCTACTTGTATTGTGTAATGGGGAAAAGGAACTTATATACTAACTTACTAACTAATACAGAGAGCGAATCGATTCAATTGAAGATTGCATCGATTTTTGTCGGAATTTGCTTATAATATTATGTGACATTACATCTAATGGTTCTATATTTGTGAGTCTGTGTAACTCATTTGTACTAAACCAGGGAGGACGCTTCAGAATCATTTTCAGAATTTTATTCTGAATCCTTTGAAGCGTTTTCTTCCTGGTGGAACAACAGCTTGACCAAATTGGTACCGCATAAAGCATGGCTGGTCTGAAAATTTGTTTATAAATTAACAATTTGTTTTTTAGACAGAGCTTAGAATTTCTGTTTATAAGAGGATATAAACATTTAATATATTTATTACACTTTGCCTGGATTCCTTCAATGTGATCCTTGAAAGTGAGTTTTTTGTCATACGTTAAACCTAAGTATTTAGCTTGATCAGACCATGTCAATTCCAAGCCATTCAATTTGAGAATGTGATTATTGTTTGGTTTTAGAAAAGAAGCTCTTGGCTTGTGAGGAAAGATAATTAATTGCGTTTTTGCTGCATTTGGTTTAATTTTCCATTTTGACAGATAATCACTGAAAATATTTAAACTTCTTTGTAGGCGACTGCAGATCACTCTTAGATTTCTACCTGTGGCTAACAGACTTGTGTCGTCACAGAATAGCGATTTCTGACAACCAACGGGTAGATTTGGTAGATCAGAAGTGAAAATATTATACAAGATTGGAGCTACACTCGAACCCTGCGGAACACCGGCTCGTACGGGTAGCATTTCAGATTTACAATTCTGATAGCTAACCTGAAGAGTACGATCAGTTAAATAATTTTGAATCATTTTGATCAAATAAATAGGAAACTGGAAATCAGACATTTTTGCTATTAAACCTTTGTGCCAAACACTGTCGAATGCTTTTTCTATGTCTAGAAGAGCAACTCCAGTGGATAACCCAGAAGATTTATTTGCTTTTATCATGTTCGTTACTCTGACAAGTTGATGAGTAGTTGAATGTTCATGACGAAATCCAAACTGTTCTGGTAAAAAAATTGAATTCTCATTTATATGAGTCATCATTCTTAACAAGATAATTTTTTCAAAAAGTTTACTGATAGAAGAAAGTAAGCTAATTGGGCGATAACTTGATGTTTCTGCTGGGTTTTTATCAGGTTTTAGGATAGGAATTACTTTAGCGTTTTTCCATCTTTTTGGGAAGTAAGCTAATGAAAAACACTTGTTGAAAATTTTAACCAGGAGTCTCAAGGCAACATCGGGAAGATTTTTAATAAGAATATTAAAAATTCCATCATTACCAGGAGCCTTCATGTTTTTGAGTTTCCTAATAATTGATTTAATTTCATCAAAATTCGTCTCAAAAATGTCATCGTGTGATAACACTTGGGTTGAAATATGATCATACTTCAGTGAGACTTCATTTTCAATAGGACTCACAACGTTTAAATTAAAATTGTGGACACTCTCGAACTGCTGAGCTAGCTTTTGAGCTTTTTCACCATTTGTAAGAAGTATTTGATTTCCTTCCTTGAGAGCAGGAATTGGTTTCTGAGGTTTCTTAAGAACCTTAGAAAGTTTCCAAAAGGTTTAGAATATGGTTTAATTTGTTCAACTTCTTTAGCGAAATTTTCATTTCGCAAAAGAGTAAATCTATGTTTAATTTCTTTTTGTAAATCCTTAACTATGTTTTTCATAGCAGGATCACGAGAACGTTGATATTGTCGTCGACGAACATTCTTCAACCGAATGAGCAGTTGAAGATTGTCATCGATGATAGGAGAATTTAATTTAGTTTGAGCTTTGGGAACTGAAAGATTTCTAGCTTCGATAATATAATGATTCAAATTATCAATTGCTGTGTCGATGTCCGCAGAATTTTCTAAAATAGTTTCATGATCCACATGATTTTCAATGTGAGATCTGTAATCCAACCAATTAGCTCTATGATAGTTGAAAACAGAACTAATTGGATTAATTATAGCTTCGTTGGAAAGTCTGAATGTTACTGGAAGATGATCTGAGTCAAAGTCAGCATGTGTAATCGGTTCACTACAAATGTGACTTTGATCTGTTAGAACCAGATCAATTGTAGACGGGTTTTTCACGGAAGAGAAACAAGTAGGATTACTGGGATGAAGAACTGTAAAGTAACCAGCTGAGAGTTGATTATGAAGTATTTTACCATTACTGTTATTTTGCCTACAATTCCACTGGACATGCTTAGCATTTAAGTCCCCTATTACGAAAAATTTCGATCGATATCTTGTAAGTTTTTGCAAATCGCCTTTAAAGAAATTTAATTGTTCGCCGGTGCATTGGAATGGCAAATATGCTCCAGCGATGAAATAAATTCCATGAATGGTTTCAACTTCGATTCCCAAGCTTTCAATAACTTTAGTATTGAAAGAAGGTAAAATTCGATGTTTAATTTGCCGTTGGACAAAAATGGCAACTCCACCACCAATTCCAGTAAACCTGTCAAATCGATGAACCACATAATGTGGATTACTTTTCAATTTTACATTTGGTTTAAGAAAAGTTTCTGTCACAATGGCAATATGAATTTTGTGAACTTTGAGAAAATTATAAAATTCATCTTCACTCGATTTCAAAGATCGAGCATTCCAATTTAAAATATTCAAATAATTATTTAACATCACTGTTAAATTTTAAATTCATTATAATATTATTTGCAAATTTCCATCCGATTTGAAATGCTTCAAAAAGTGATGAAGTCGAATTCATTTGGATGATCATTTGAAAAAGTTGATCTTGTAGGTAGATCATTTTATTTTCAGTTATATCGCCTAAATCGACTTCATTTAAAGAAGCGAATGGCATTGAAGGAATATTTGTAGGTAGACTGCCATTAGAAGAAGATGATTTGGCCGGTCTACCTATTAATAAATTGTTTTCGTTAGAAGAAGAACTGCAAGGCGGTCCTGTGTTTTGATTATTTACATTAGAAGAAATAGGTGATAGATTTCTACCTAATATACCAGCATAACTGACATTAGAAGAAGATGATGACGAGGTCGATCTACCTGTCAATAAATTGTTTTCGTTAGAAGACGAATTGGCAGGTGCCTTAGAAGAATTTTCAGGTATATTCTGTAAATTTAAGGTCGTTGATTTGACTTGTTGTCTAAGCGAACGAGCGTTTAAAATTTTTTCTCTGACAGGACATTTCAAATAATTGGATTTATGATTTCCATTGCAATTTGAACATGAAAATTTATCAGTGGTTTCATTCATTGGACAATCGTCTTTCGAATGCGATTTACCACAATTCAAACACCGTATATCCATATGACAATTTTTGGTTCCATGACCGAAGCCTTGGCAACGACGACATTGCGTTAAGTTTGCAATACGATTATGCCGTTTATAATGTTCCCAATGAATTTTAATGTGGGAAATGAAACGTACTTTTTCTAAAGTTTTCAAATTGTTTACATCACTTCGATTGAAGTGTATTAGGTAAAGTTCATGGGAAATTCCAGAGCGTGGTTTAGAAGTACCATTCGCTCTTTTTTTCATAAGTATTACTTGGGAAGGGGCAAAACCAAGCAATTCTTTTAGTTCATTTTTAATTTCATCAATACTTTGATCATTTGATAATCCTTTCAAGACAGCCTTGAAGGGTCTGTCTGATTTTATATCATATGAATAAAATTTATGAAGTTTTTCGGACAAATATCGAATAAGACGTTCGTAATCTTCCAATCCATCCACCAAGACTCGACATTCTCCTCTTCGTCCGATTTGAAATGAGACTTTTACTTCCGGGAGAAAAGTAGAAAGCTCAGTACGGAATGCTTTGAAGTCGGAAATCATCACCGTCACTGGTGGCATAGATTGATGTTTCTTCCCAGAACGACAAGCGTCCATTTTGGGAATTTTTGAAGAATTTTCTTCTATGTCGCTACAATCGGATTCAGGAAGAATCTCGTAAATATTGTTAGACGGCATAGGATCAGCGGAAGGGAAATCCGTCCGTTGTCTTTTATTTTTACATTCAGATTCTATAAGATCGTGAATGTTATTAGAAAAATGTTGAATAACGGATTGTGATTTATTCCGTATTGAATTATTTTTAGCCTTAGGCTTGTTGCCTTTCCGGTTGGACGCAGGCATTTTTGAAATTAATGAAATTTTAAATTAAATTAACTAGGCTAAATTAGTCTTCGATTAGACTCCTAGCTAGCCTTAAAAAAGGCTGATTAATTTCTTAGTTACTCTAATATCACTCTTTGTATCACTTAGTCACTCTAATATCACTCTTTGTATCACTTAGTCACTTAGTTAGTGATTCAGGTAGCCTTGAAAAAGACTGAAGCCTTGAATCAATGAAACTCTAGGTAGCCAGAAAAAAAATTCCAGGAGCCAAGAGTTATACGCGTGCGGTGCGAACGACTGTTCAACACCGACTGGATCGTTTGTTCACTTCTGATTAGTCTGCGCTGAGATACAGTGGACACCGCAAATCATGATTTTTAAGAAGCGTTCTCGAAAATACCTGTTCACCGACTCATTTCTCAATATTTTTCCACGAAAAAATGACACAAAAATCTTGTTCGAATGATGCTTTTTATCATGCAAAATGTCGTGATTTCTGATTGGTATTACAACAAAATTGCGCTGTTCCATGACTGCTGCTTGCGACTGGTTTGACTACACGTTTTGTTGTCAGTTGTTGGACTGAGTCCGTGGACGATTGGACTGCGAGCAGCTAGTGAGAGAAGGTAAGAGAGACTGCTGCTGGTCTTCCTGGACACGTCTACACGCTTCGCCATCGGAATATCGAATGAGCCAGTGAACGCTGGGACCAGGGTTGCCACATTTAAATCTGCATTTTTCAGAAGAAAAATCTGTAAATCTGTATCGGGAGCTCAAAAACCTGTATTGAAAATCTGTATAACGAAGTGATAAGAAATCGAAGCACAACGGAATGAAAAAGTCTTTAGAATCCAAATTTAAAGAAAGCGTTTTTTCAACTACATCATAAAATTCAGACTAAGAATTTTATGATGTAGTTGAAAAAACGCTAAAAGTTGTTTTTGAGTTTGAGCTTCTCGAAATAATGATATGACGAAAAACTTTTAAAATCCAATCTGAAAGTGAGAACTTAATCTGATTATTTTCACTTTCGTTCATTAGGTATAATGCAATTTGCAATCTTTCTTCTTTACTACCTTAGGCCATTATCTTTCCATCTTATCAGAAGCAATTTTTGAAAGCATAAGCAATTACGCTACACTAGTTGTAAATAAAAGTAAGCATAAATAAATTTTTATTAGCAGATAGAACATCTGTGTTTACTGTCCTTAACATACTCTTTTATATAGGTTTTATCCTCTTTTTAGAATTAACACACAACCATTATTTAATATTTTTTAACTCATTATTATTTAATTTTTTTCAACTCATTATTCAATTTTTAATCCACGCTATCAAAAATCTGTACAAATCTGTATGTTTTGCCAAAAATCTGTAATCTGCATGTACAGAATCTTGGTCACAAATTTATCTGAAAAATCTGCAAAATGCAGATTAATCGGTATATGTGAACCCTGGCTGGGACTGCTTCCTTTATACTAGCGTGCCGCCAGAGAGAGAGGAAGAGAGAGACTGATACTTGCTGCTGGTCTGTTCAGGTGCGTCTGCACGCTTCGCCGTCTGATTTTAGAAACAGTCCAGTGCAGTATATTATTTATAGGTTGCAATTGAACGTACGAAGCTTTGAGTGCTGGATAATTTCTTTCAGTTAATTTAATAACACTTTTCTTGAGGTTACGCAATATTTTATTATTCTGTAACATCACATCCCTACACAAAACATTTGAATTTATTTTGTTGAACGATAATTCTGGAAAAATTCGCAAAAATGATGATTTTTTTCATCGTTTAGACCCTAACACCACCCCCCCCCCCCCTCCCCCTTAAAGACAATATGAGCTTCAATTCAAATAAGGATTTGTAAAAATCGAATCAAGCATCTCTTACATTGTTACATCTAAGTGAAGTTCTATTTTTGGAGTTTTTCTTCACTACTTTCGGTGTTTCCGGAACAGGAAAAGTGGGGACCAGTAGTGCCAAATTAAGTTTTTATGTCCACAAAATAACAAGATCTGCTAACTTGAAGAATTTATCAGAATGTTTTATGAGACTTGTACCTGTTTCTGACCATCGTTCGTGATGAAAACACTCATGAAATTGGTAGTTTTCCATTTATCACGCCTTAGATCTGGAACCGGTAGTCGGATCCGAATAAAATGTTCTAGAAAATTACATAAAACTATAAAACCTTACATTTTAATCTTAGTTTATGAAAATCGGTTCTGAGAAAATTTAGTGCACATCTTTTCTCTAATTTTGAGGCTATGAGATCATAAGACCTTTTGTTTGAATCAAAGTTCGTGAAAATCGGTTCAGCCATCTTTGAAAAAAGTGAGTGCATATTTTTCCATTTTGTTGGTGTATATCACCAGGTATCTCTGGAACCGAAAGTCGGATCGAGATGAAATTGAAAAGCAGGCTATGGGACCATAAGGCATTTCATTTGAATCTACTCGGTTAAAAAATTACAAAACCATTGAAAAAATCAAAACCATTAAACAAATTTCACATTTCAATTATATTTATAAAACAATAAAAAAATTGCGAACATACTTTTTACAATTATACGTATATTGTTAGATATTTTAACAGTTATAAATTCTCTCTTCTCCGATACAATTATTTCGGAAAACAATAAAACGTATAGTTTGCGTATAGTTGAAAATATCGCAAATACATTAATTTCGTTTGTTTATTAAAAATTAATATACTGCAGCAACAATTGTTTCTGCTATATAATCCGTAGATTATATAATACGATATGGCTTTCTGTATTGCCGAATTCCTTTTTTTACGCGCCGGTAATCCGCCTAGTTGGCAACTGCACTCAATAAACTCTTTCAATAGATTTCCTCAGAAACTAGATGAGGAGAAAAGTAACCTTCTTGGGAATGACAAAAATAATGTGTTGTGTTTTTCTTTAGATAGGATTTAAAGACTGTCCCAGAAAGTATGGATGCACTTTGATTTCGCTGTAAATAATTCACAAGTGTTAGATGTTCAAATTTTATTCGATATACTGATAATATTAGACTACAACAACAGAATAATATTCTCAACATTTGCAACAACAGAATATTATTCTCAACAACTTGGCGACAAGTTTTGACACTTTTTTCCAATCTTTTTCGAACTATTGAATGGTGTCGGTTGCCGAGACATGTTTCCTAAGATGTGCCTTCGTTAACGCCCAAAATTCCTCAATTGGTCGAAGTTGTGGGCAATTTGGTGGATTCATGTCTTTTGGGACGAAAGTGTCATTTTTGGTAGTATACCATTCTACCGCTGATTTCGATTAGTGGCAAGAAGCAAAATCCAGCCAGAATGCAACAGGGTCCTTGTTGGTTTGTTTGTTTGTTTATTGTCCAGTAGTGTAAGATAAGACATCTTTTGATTATTACTACCTCCGATTTCACCGTTCGCATATTCATACTTATATTTAGTTATATCTACTTATAATTTCTTATTTTAACAATTAAAATACTACTAGGTACTAGTTACGATTGAAAAAATCGATGCAGCGAACTTTAAAAATTGTTTCCGAGGGAGAGCGTCTTACTGCAGGTGGCAACAAGTTCCAATTTATCACACCTCGGACGAACAGTGAACTAGCGTAACACACCGTATTATGAGCAGGAACCACTAAGTTTTCCAAACGACGTCCTCGAGACTGAATAAGTTTTCCATAGAGTACACACAGGAACGATATGCATAAAAACCATTTAGAGTACATCCAATGAGGTTCTGTTGCAGATGACTAACGTGGTCGTAGCGATTTAATCCATAAACGTATCGCACACAGCAGTTCAATGCTACGCTTAGCTGATTAAATGGCACTAGGAGAGACATGAAGTAAATCTCCGAACAAGAAATGTGCAAGATCAATGATTTGAACACTTTCAGTTTTGTTGACGACGGGGCGGTAGAAACACAGCTGTACAACGTTCGCAAGCTGGCATAAATTTTTCCGCATTGTTGCTTTATTAGTCTATCCCACTGCAAATCATTTTGAAAAATGAACCCAAGGTTATTTGCGTTTTCGGACCAATCGATTCGTTGCCCGTTCAAGACAATCTCGGGTACTGGTAGAGTAAATCCGTTGGTTCTACGTCGCTGATTTGTTGTAAGCAACGCCTTGCTTTTATTTGGATTCACGTATAAGTTGTTTCGTCGAGACTAGATTTCGACTTGCTCAATATCACTATTTATCATGGTTATCACGCACGCACGATCCAATCCGACCAACATAGAGTTGCACGTCGTCAGCATAAATCTGAATCGAACAGTACTTCAATACCGTTGGGAGATCATTTATATGGCAGCAGAACAGCAAGGGACCCAGAACTGAGCCTTGCGGAACACCAGACATAAAACAGCGCGTTTTGAGTAACGATTATCACAAAAAACGGTTTGCTTTCTTCGACACAGGTACGATTCAATCATGTTTACAGCAGCCGATGAGAAATTGAACTGTGCCCCCAGTTTTTCCAGCAGTATGTTGTGTGGAATAGTGTCAAAAGCCTTAGAAAAATCCAAAAGAAGAAGAATGGCAGTTCCTTTTTTTAATCAACGTTGTTTCCTAAGTCGTCGTGTACTCGTAGAGTGACGGTTTTGATGCTTCGACCTCTGCGAAAACCAGCCTGAAAGTCCAACAACAGATTGTTTGTTTCGATATATGTGGTCAATTGCTGCTTGAGAAGCTTTTCAAACACCTTTTACAATGACGGTAGTATGCTTATTGGACAAAGATTGGTGATGTCGTTCAGATGTGCTTTTTTCTTCAATGGCACAACTTTAGCATGTTTCCATCAATCGGGAAATGTACTTGTTCAAATGAACAGATTAAACATGTGTGTTATGTGTTGAACGATTAACGGACAGATAATCCTAATAAATCTAATTGACAAACCATCCAGTCCGAGTGCATTCGACTTTGTATCCCAGAGAGCTTTGATAACATCCATCTATTGGAATGAGAAATTCTGTGGCGATGATTGTGCTGATGTAACAAGTCTTTCACTTCGAGGAGTGCTATCCGCATAGCTAGCCAAAAATGCGCGATTTACTTCGTCTGGATCGTGCTCACACGGTAGCGTTGTTTTTACTTTACCAACACTAAGATTTTTTATCCGTTTCCAGAGGGTTTTTGACGGAGTCCTACTGTCAAAAAATTGGTTAAAATATTGCTGTTTGGCATAACTTATGCTTGTGTTGGTGCGATTTGTCATCACCTTGTAACGCTGTTGTTTTTCGTGTTTCAAATTTCTTGGAGCCTGTAAGCCAAGTCTCGGTCGAGCAAAGCTTGAAGTACACTTTTCGGTTTCGAATCATAGAAGTAGTCGTTTTTGTAAACATTCCTTGATGTATATTTCGCTGTTCATTGAAGCAGTGATGATGAAGGGTTTCGAAATCTTACCTACAAATTGCTTGCCAGACCATAGCTTTCTTACCAAATTTTTCGACTTCAATCGATGTCTTGGACTGGTTTAACACTTGCCCTTCTCTCACCGTATAATATTGTGGTTCCGGCAAGGATTTCTAATCGAGTTCCACGTAGGTTTTGTCGTCCATGATTACGCAGCTCAAATTTCCAGCAAGAATCGTATTGTACAGCTTTCGAACCCTCGGCCTGATCGATGCTTCTTGTTTCGGACTACGTTTTGATTGTTTCTGCTTCTCATAGGTTCAAAGATTCTTCAGCACGAAGAACATTTGACTTCGAAGTGCCCACTTTTTTTTTGCCACATCCTGAACTGAAACCTCCTTCTTTTGCTCGAATGCCTTCAGTATACGTTTATCCAACTGTGGGTTAGCAGGACCTTTTTTTCGACCCGTTTTCGGTTTATCCTCAAAGGTGTTATCCTCACCGAACTTGCTGATTGCATTTCGCACGGCTTTTTCACTTACTCTTTCCATTTTTGCTATCTTTCTCAGTGACAGTCCGCGTTCTGTGCACCATTTGTTCACAATTTTTCGACGTTGTTCTGCTGAAAGTCCACGCATTTCGAAACATACTAATGAAAACGAATAAACAACTGCACAAGTGGTTAGAGAAGAGTGTAAACAACAGGACGCAGCCATAAAAATTGACAGATTCTGAACCATTGCGAAATGGCTGCGTTTTTTGGTTGCGTCCATACCTTCTTTAGAACTGCTGAAAAACTAGCTTTTAATCAGAGCCTCTAGTGTTATTCGCTCATGATACGGCAGAATCGATTTCAACAATCTTAGACTTGTTTGAAAGATACTTTTGAGTCATCCTACGAATTCTACGTCTATGTACGAATTTTCAATACGGACGTAAACAAGAATGAAGGTAATAATAGTATAAGTAACTTAACCGACAAATCGTAGTTTTATTCAATCCACTGAATTTTGTCGGAGACGTCTGAGTCGATTTAGACCATTCTTGGATGCATTTGGAAGCTGCTATACACAAGTCATTTTTTCATGCGGAGAATACGTACCGCATAGTTTTGAAAACTCTCCTCAAAAACTGGAATTTCAATCTCGGAAATCTAAAAAGTCAAAGAGAGAGTAAATTTTTTTAAATAGAGATAACACTACATCTTCCATGAATTTCTAAGACAAGATAAGACTCACAACTTCGATAACTTGGATAAAAACCTTTTTTAATCCACCTAGTGGTGTAATAATGCCTTTCTTATCATACTTATATCTTCAAAAATATCACTAGAAGATTCGGTGAAGAAATTTCTTTTTTCAATCTTGAATAAAATAAGAAACTTTCTTTGGGTATAAACTAACATAACCTTTTCAATTTGTAAATAGTTATGTCAAGTTAATAAGATTTTTTCTTTATTTTGCATCGTTGCAATAAATGATGAAACACATTTTAGCTTATAGATCTGGAACCGGAAGTTAGACCCGGATGAAATTACCTAGCAGCCTATGAAACTACAGGAACTTTTATTTGAGCCTGTTTATGGAAATCGATTAAATCATCTCTGAGAAAATTGAGTGAGTCTCATTATAAGCTTTTTGACCACTATTTTCGGTACTTCTGGAACCGGGAACTTGGAACCAGTATAGCCGAAGTTGGTTCGTTTAGCCCAGGGGTTCCCAAAGTGGTCGATATAGACCCCTTGGGGTCGATATCCTTTTTGCGAGGGTCGACGTAAACGAAAACTGACAATGGGGGTCGACGAGGTCTAGAAATCGACCCCCTATTGTTTGATATAAGTTGTTATTTGAAATATTTACGCTAAAAAGTTGGTGATTTTTGTGATTTTATTTATTTACAATCAATAGACACAATTTGGTCCTAATGATAATTCCTTATAATATTCAGAATTTGTACATATTCTGCTTCGTGACACATTAAAATCATACCCAGATGAAACACGGTTGAACGATCTCTGTAAAACAATAATAGAACCATTTGCGCCATAGTTGATACGTCGTACCGCTTGCCGCTGGAGAAAGGCTGCGTCTTCTAAGTTGCGGATGATGTAATAGATCTTGACATCATCAGCAAACGATAAGCGAGGACCTTCCAAGGCAAAAGTAACATCATTGAAGTACAGTAAAAATATCAACGGTCCGAGATGACTTCCCTGTGGTATTCCGGATGATGCGAGGAGTTCTTCGGAAGTGTGATCGTCAATTTTAACTGCTAAACGACGATTTCTAAGATACGACTGCAACCAACGAAGAATGTTCGAACTGAATCCAAGTCTGTCCAACTTAGCAACCATGATGTCGTGGTTGATTATATCGAAAGTGGAGGAAAGATCTGTATAGATAACGTCCGTTTGTAAACCGTTAGACATTGCATCAATCACAAAAGACAAAAACGATGGTTGTTGAGAGGTTAGGCATGAAACCGTGTTGAGTATCGACGATATATTGCTTGCAGTGATTGAAAATTGGTGTCAGTATAACCTTTTCGAACAGCTTTGGTGTAGCGCTGAGGGAAGTGATACCGCGGTAGTTGTTTATATGCTTTTTATCGCCTTTCTTGTGGACTGAGAACATAAAGGAAGCTTTCCATGAATTGGGGAAAACTTCTGTAGCGAGAGACATTCGAAATAATTTGCAGAGAGGAGCGATTACTCCACGCGAGCACTTTTTAAGAATAACTGCCGGTATTCCGTCAGGGCCTGGAGAATTTGAGGCTTTCATTCCTACAATTGCCGTCCGTATTGAGTTTTCGTCAATATTGATGCAGTTCAATGAGTTATTAGACTGGGGAACATAAGGTGCTGCGGCAGTAATTTGCGGCTGAGTCAAGATTTCATTTCATTTGAGCCATGGTGGACGCCGGGTCTGCCGTTTCGATCGTTTCGGTACATAGTAGTCGATTGCGTAGCTCATAATATTAGAGAACGTCTGCACAGCAGCATTGACATCATCGTTGTCGAGAACTTCATCACAGTCGATTTGTGTCAAGAAGTAGTTCATATTGGTGTAGTCGGTTCTACTAAAATTATAGCAGATGATGTCCGTTGGAATGCAGGCGTTCTGTAAGCGATTCGAATCGAGCACGATATGTAATGGAGGATGATGACGAACAGAATTCACCAGAGGGAACGGTGAAGCACTAATCTTTGGTGCAACATCTTCTCTACTTGAAAAGCAAAGATCCAACATTTGGTTATTTTCATTACGACAGGATTCGACTGTCGAAGAAGGTTGAGGTTGTAGCCGTCGAACATGGTTGTAGTGCCAATGTGGAAAGTGGAGAGCGCCGGATCAGGAAAGAAGAAGCCACCGGGACTTGTCAGCCATTTTATGCTGGAAAAGTTGAAGTCTCCCACAACCAAGACTTCATCTACGGGTAGTACATGAGTGGAAGAAATTTCTTGCAACGATTGTATGTGTGCATCGATTAGCGGTAGATCGCGACATCGGTCCGGAGGGAGATATATCACACAAAGGTAGAGGGAAAAATTGACCAGTTTCAAACGCACCCAAACCTGCTCGGCGCATTTACCAAATTGCGCCTTCAAACGACGATGCACTGCGATAAGCACCCCGCCTCCAATAGTTTTAGAGTTATTTAAGGGGCTGCGATCGGTACGGAAGACTTCGTAGTTGGATCCAAAACCTTGAACGGATAGCGTACAATCACTGAGCCACGTCTCCGAAAGAGCGATGATGTCGAAGCAATCATCCGAGCAAGCCAGCAAATAGCCGTTGATGTGTATGTTCATGCCTCCAACGTTCTTGTGGTACAAGTGCAGCGGTTGACTAGATTGATCGTGCGATGGATAACTGCAAACTACGGGAAGTGAATCAACGCCGGGACGACTGGGAACGTATCAGGGGCTTCCATGGTGCGAACATCGGTGCATCCCGGTATCCGATTCAGAACGAGAGGAGGACATCTATAAGTGCGAGAGAGATCAGCACTTGGAAAGGACGGAATATGCATATACTTGCCGATATGAGACATTTGGAAGACTCTTTCTCCACACCCACGCACAGGACCAGGACGACTGGAGAACGCTGGCTGCTGTGGCACAACTGTGGCGGGGGGTTCGAGAGCTTCCAAAATATCAACTTCAGTGCGTCCCGGTGTGGTTCCATTGTGCTCTCATAACGTTTGCGGGGCGGAGTTCTCATTAAACGGAGCGGGCTGAGTGTTACTTCGTCTACATTCATAACGGTGCTGCATCCATTTTCGTCGGGAACTGGTGGAGAAATATCGATTGGATGATACCAGATGTTCTGCTTTTTGTTGTCTTCGAACTCACGAAACAAAACACCTTGTGGCCAGGTGTCGGGATTGAGAGCCGCTTCCCGAAATTTGGACAGTATCTTAATTTTGAAGGAGACAAAGTTCAAACTATTTACGTCGACATCTTTTTTCACCAGCGGGATTACCGTTACATCTTCGATGCACTGTAAATCATCTCTTGTTAGCTGCGAAACCATCTCCTTACTAACGCTGGGGTGAAAACGTGACAAGTAAATCCATACGAGGGAGCAGGGCGTTGAAACTGTGGCGATATTACAGATATCCGATGGTTTCCGGCAACCTTCCAAAATTTTACTTGGCTCAGAACTATCTTCCCGACGACGCTTTGCATTGGGACCAAATCCGTCGGGCTTGGGCGGCAGCGGCGACGAAACAGGCACTTTGCGCGAGAGACGAGATATTTGCTGACTATTCTTTTTAATTTCGGCCTTCAGCTCAGCAAAAATCGATTCTGTTCTCTCTGCGATAGATGCAAATGCGCTTCCAAACGAAGAAACCGAGTCGCGGAAACGATCAAGTTTTATCAGTTTACAACACTCATCGGATATCCAAAACAGGTTGGGATTTTCGTCCAAAACTTTTTGAAACGGCTTGTTGAGTTTTGCGCATTTCATATGTACCAAATGATGGCAAAAACCCGAACACTCAACGAAATCTTCCTCCGATTTTACAGTTTTGGCACAACGATCACAAGCATTAGCCATAGTGGACAAATCACAGGATGCCGACAGTGAAATTCAGATGGCGCTTCGGTCGGGTGAGAAAGAGCGTGGAACTGAGTATCTTGATAAAATGATATCTTCGATAAGCGCCACTTCGCGATGCGATAGCAAAAAAGCGGCAACGAAACTGACCGAAAAACACCAAATTATCTTTTCTCCACCACGACACAAAAAACTGTCCAATTTTTGTCGAGACTACGAGTAACGCAGGGAATAAAAACGAATAAAAACCACTATAAATCAATAAAAAGTGCTTAGTGCGTCGATCACACAAACAATGGCGGTACGTTGTTTACAAAGTTGTGGTTATTTGACCATCCACAGAAATTGGTAAGTATTTTACATCAATATTAAATTAGCAAGAAATTGAATTTTCAAAAGAAATTTGTTGATGGGGGTCTGAGGCCTAAGTTAATTTTAGTAAAGGGGTCCATGACCCAAAATAGTTGGGAACCCCTGGTTTAGCCAAACAAATATATAGCGTGAAGTGAACGTAGCACCCAAAATAGTGCCTCCGTGTCGATCTCTGCTTTCGATCGCTTCGCTAATGCGGTATAACTCTCACCGTCAATGTGTTTTTTTTCTGTTTTCTAGGTGGTTACTGAAAAATATATCATAACAGTCACAGAAAACATACGTCAAATCGTCGTTCAAAATATGACCTTGTAGCACACTGTGGATCTATTTCATATATTTGTATGGAATTGTAATGTCTTATTTGTCGGTCTTATATCAGGCTTTAGTGTTTTACAGAAAAAAGTTCAAAAATATGAAAATGACACTTGATAATTATTATTGAATATATCTGTCAAGAATTTATATTTTACATAGTACTTGCACGTGTTTTATCCAGTATTCTTCTGAAATATTTAATAAACAGGTGGTCTAATTAACAAATATGATTATCTAGTTAAGACTATATCACGTTGTGGCAGAAAACGCAAGACAGATGGCAGAATCAATGAAGGGTACGACAATATTGAATCCTTTCCGTCTTTTAGGTTATTCAGTTAATTCAAGCATGTGACAACAGTAACGAGATTTTTCAAATACTATGAAACGTTGTTAATTAATTTTTTACGAAGTAAGGGAGAAGCGTAGTCAAAACACTCATACGTTGTGACATGACAATCATGACAACTTGAAAACCAAGGCCAACACCAAATAGTTGCCGAGTTATGCGTTGCAAGATCCAAGTTGGCCGATGCTAAACCCGTTCGGAAGAGGGTGGTGTTCAGACTCGCCAGAATCGCTTCTTGTCTGGCAGGTGATCTGTGGATGTGGTAAAATCATAACGAGCGCCATCGACGGAGAAATTATCAACGATGAATTACACAGACCTTCTGTTACTATTGGTTTTATATTTGTACAAAACATTGATTCTTTGAGAAGTACGAGGAAAACTGTGCGGGCATTCGGACATAGGGAAAAGTTTCAAGCTTAACCATTAATTATTTGAGAACTCATGAACAAATTCGTTTACAGTCTGTCCAAAATATCTTTCTAATTACTTCTCTATCACTACAGCTTGAAACGGTCTTAGTTAAATTCATATAATTACATTTACTTCATACGTTTCAAGACTTACGAAAATAAATACGAAAAATGAAATATTTATCAAAATCTACAGATTTCGTTATAAATCGCATTGAATTCAAACGACATGTAATCTTTGTACCAAGAAAAAAAAAATGAAATCAAACACTATTCTAATCACTAATAAATTTGATACAACTACCTAAGTATCTTGAGTCTGTTACCTGAAAATTTGCAAGCGTAATTTGGCAATATTCTGTTTATTTTCACTTTTTTCCATTAGTGTTTATAATTAGTCTAATTTTGCTAAATATTACAATATTACTTCACCAAAACATTTCTGCCAATTTATTTCCCTTTTTGTAAGATACTTCTAAACTACACGATAATGTCGACTATTTACGTTTTTTCAGTTTAGGGATCCTAGATTCTCCATAGCTTTACTGATTTTTAGGATACACTCTGCAAAACAAGATTTTGTGTCTATGCCAAAATGCATTAAAAAATCAATCATCAATTGACCTAAAATTTTCTAATCCAATCTAAACTGACGATGCAATATAAAATAATAGTCGGCTTCTATTTCTGTTAGCAACGAATCAGTACTGACACACAAACATACATCGAAGCGAAAATTTCCTTCGCCACCGCACACCTTGTTCATTTCGTCTACTATCACAGACCGTACTTAATTGTATGGAGGTTTTTACGAAGCCGTAGTTCGTAGCAAATCACGAAGCATGCTGATGTCGCCTGTCATCATTAATCCAGTCCACTCAATTTCATTTTGAAATTCCCACAGCGAGGGAAATCTACCGGCGCTTTTGGCATTTGATTCAGCTCGCCGACCTGTAGAATCAAACCCATACCGGTGGCCATGTGCCACTCGAAATGACAATGTATTAACCAGAATCCTGTGAATGTTGTTTTTTTTGTGAGTTAGCAAGAAAAGCATTGCGCATTTTTGCAAGTCCGGAGATAATGTTATGAATGAAGGGGTGTGCAGTTTTCCTACGATTGCTGAAGTTGGAGTTCGCATATATGTAGTTAATGGGAAGGTTTATAATATATCCAATTCATTACTTTTCAATTCGATATTCAGTTTTATAACATGGTGACTGAAATTAGTGCATAAATTGCAATACTTTCAGTGTTTTCCAAGTGAGAATTTTGTCATTCCGAATCCTTGGGAACCCTAATTCATTTGCCTACAAAGAACAGCACAGCACAAGTTGATAATGAATATTAAAGTAGAATACATTATACTTTTTTTGGGGGTATTATAACGGATTTATGGCCATTTTATGTAATCCAATTACTTATTAGGAAAACCATTTCTTGAAGCGGTAATTGGGAGCTCTGAGAGAACTTTCTGCTTCTATGGGTTTTGCAACCACGATATACGAATTCGGTTTCCTGATCTGAGTTATGAATGTTGTAAGTTTGAATTCATCAAACACGACAAAATTTCTCGTCAAATCGTATTCGGTGTTGGCAGCACCCTGCCAGATTTTAACTAAACTTTTTGTGCATGTAGACTTTGTCACAAAAAGCAACTTTGCATACTTTGTTTTTCAGAAATTGATCTTAGACTGTCTTTTGAAATAAGTCGAAATTTGTTTCATCATTTTTGCCTTTCTCTCTAGAAATGTAATAGAATAAATTTCATCTGAGTATCTTTATCAATTATTATCAAATTAAATCTACTAATATAGCAAACCTAAAATGAATCAGTCGAAGTAACTAAACATACGTTTTCGTCACGAAACGGTTTTCACTTTGGCACCAAAATAAACAATAACTATAGTGAATTGAAAGTACAATGTCACTTTGACAGTGTACAGTGTATGGTAGAATGCGTGCTTGAAGATATGACGGAATATTCCGTATTACCATTAAATTAAAATTAAAAAATAAAGTAAGTAACGTTTTTTGCAACTTTCTTTTAAAAAAGCAAAGCAATACCAACAAATTTCTTTCCGGTACCTTCAGTTTCAGTTTTTTTGTAAATTTTGTTCATAATAAATTTCCAACTAAAATAATAAAAATATATACGTCATAAAATTTCAAAGTTTTGATTTGTTTTTTTTTTTTGCAAAATTTTCCCAACAATAGAAATTCTCTGTATTTGTACCAAATTTCTTGAGATTCTTTGAACGGATATACAATTTTGATCATCAATACATTGTTTCTGGTGATGATTCCAATATTTTGAATCAAAAAAATGTACATGTCATCGCTTTAATTTTTGAGTTATATACAAACATGTGAAAAAAAAAATGAAAAATTCATATATATTTATAAATTCATCGATTTCTTAATGTTTTCTTTTGATTGTGCAGGAAGTTGAGCGAAAATTGTAGTTGGTATCACTAGCAATCGAATGATGTATAAAAATATATAGTTCATCGCTTTGAATTTCGAGATATTTACGTTCATTGTAAAAAGTCTCAACTTTTCTTAGGTCATCTATCTACAGTTTTCATTATAACTTTGGGTAGACAACCCTATTTTCAGTTTTTTCAGTGCATTATAACTTTGGGTAGACAACCCTATTTTCAGTTTTTTTCAGTGCATTTTGTTTGTGGAAGTAGTACCTTTCCAATGGTGAACAAATTTTGAAGATCGGTTGACTAACAACAAAGTTATGACTCGGTAAATTTGAAGTATTCAATATTTTCTATGCGACGTTTTTGCCAAAGGAAAGAAAATTGGAAAGCAGATAGGGCATATTGGGCGCGTGAAAAAAACTTGGAACGGGAAAAATCAAATTTTCATTGATTTTCCTTTACCAATCGTCTGCTACAAAATTTTTGAATCAATCTATGAACTTCACAAAATTCGAGGGTGTAAAATGTATTGAGATTCGTTGAAAAACAGTTGAGCTCAAAGTTATCGTTCCAACTTTTTTTGAGGCTTGGTATTTGGAGTGTTTTTCGAATTGTTGAATGGTTTCGGCTGCCGAGACATGTTTCCTAAGATGTGCTTTCGTTAATCCCCAAAATTCCTCAATTGGTCGAAGTTGTGGGCAATTTGGTGGATTCATGTCTTTTGGGACGAAAGTGACATTTTTGGTAGTATACCATTCTACCGCTGATTTCGAGTAGTGGCAAGAAGCAAGATCTGGCCAGAAGACAACAGGATCCTTGTGGATTCGAATCATGGGTAGAAGTTATTTTTGTAAACATTTCTTGATGTATATTTCGCTGTTCATTGAAGCAGTGGTGATTAAGGGTTTCGAAATCTTACCGCAGCTATAAATTGCTTGCCAGAGCATAGCTTTCTTACCAAATTTTTCGACTTCAATCGATGTCTCGGACTGGATTAACACTTGCCCTTCTCGCACCGTATAATATTGTTGTCCCGGCAAGGATTCGTGATCGAGTTTCACGTAGGTTTCGTCGTCCATGATTATGCAGTTCAAATTTCCAGCAAGAATCGTATTGTACAGCTTTCGAACCCTCGGCCTGATTGATGCTTCTTGTTCCGGACTACGTTTAGGATGTTTCTGCTTCTTATAGGTTCGAAGATTCAAACGTTCTTTAGCACGAAGAAAATTTGACTTCGAAGTGCCCACTTTTTTGGCCACATCCCGAACTGAAACCTCCTTCTTTTGCTCGAACGCCTTCAGTATACGTTTATCCAACTGAGAGTTAGCAGGATCTTTTTTTCGACCCGTTTTCGGTTTATCCTCACCGAACTTGCTGATTTCATTTCGCACGGCTTTTTCACTTACCCCTTCCATTTTTGCTATCTTTCTCAGTGGCAGTCCGCGTTCTGTGCACCATTTGTAAACAATTTTTCGACGTTGTTCTGCTGAAAGTCCACGCATTTCGAAACAAACTAATGAAAACGAATAAACAACTGCACAAGTGATTAGAGAAGAGTGTAAACAACACGACGCAGCCATAAAAATTGACAGACTTTGAACCATTGCGAAATGGCAGCGCTTTGTGGTTGCGTCCATACTTTCTGGGACAGTCTTTAGATCGAAGACGGCGTCGAAAAAAGGAGGAAGTGCGAAAAGCAATTGTGTGAGTTCGGACTAAAAGTCCGGATCTGTCAGTAAGAAAACTTCCAAAAAAGCTTGGTTCTCCTGCAAACACTGTCCATAACGTTCTTAAATCCAGGAAGCCAGGAAGGCCGGGAGCAGAACAAAAACGAGTCTCAGGAACCACCAGAAGGACACCAAGGGGAACCAAATATTGCAGAGACCAGATCTTTCGGTACGTACTGTGGCTAGAAAATTAAAAATGTGCCTTTTTATCGCGTACTTCCAAGCAACGGAAAGGTATGAAGTGGTTCAAGATGAAAACTGTACCGAACCGTGATGATAAAATAGAATGTGACAGCTAAAACCCAGACTCCCAAGTTGTATCGCGAATATTTGACGAAGTTTTCCTACGTGAGAATGTATGATTTTAAGACAGCTTCCTGGAATGTCTTTTTATACTGCCGTGTAACGGATCCGACGTAGAGGAGCATTTCAGGACGTAGAAAAAGGCCAAGTTTACCAAAAAATATTTGGTTTGGCAGGCAATATGCCCAAGTAGTATGTTAAGTTGCTGTCCTATATTTTTCTACTGAATGTCCAATTCATCAAGTTAGTTTATATCACTATTGTAGTAGCTGTTGTGTTATGGAAAAAGCCCAATTTTTCTGTGTTGTGCAACATATTCCGTTATTACGAATGTTTATTCACAACGATTGTGCAACTTATACAAAAACTCATGCATTGATCCCATCACAAAGGCAGTAATAAAATCAGCGAAAAAAGGATTGTGAAACTCGCGAAAACTACTACGTAATGTAAACAAGAAAGGGGACATAGAAAACTTAATTTCTAATGAGTAAGTTTCACATTTGATTTTCAATACAACTGATCTTAACCCAAACATGCATCTTGTAAAATAATCTGCACATGAAAAATGATAATAAAATTGTAGAATTGATATTTTGTGTTTTTGTAAATGAAAGATCGACAACGAACTGCATTTTTATAGTGAAACAAATTTTCAAGCGCCTTTGAATTAACGTGTTTTGATGATTTTACACCATTTTTTGTAAAAAACAGTCTATTGTTTTGGGGACGGGTATAGCGTGATGGGTTAGTCGATGCCTTTCACGCAACCCACATGGGTTCGATCCCCAACCCCGCACATAGGGTCAGAAAGCTTTTCTGGCCCGAAGAGGTGAATGACCTTAAGGTTAAAACCTCTATAATCGAAAACAAAAAAAGTCTATTGTTTATATTGAGAATTATCGGCATGGCGTTTAAAATACGTCTACTCAAACATTCTTAAAATTTTCAGACGATTTTGATCAAACTAATGTTTTATTGATCCAGAAGAATCTCGAAATTTTTCTTGAATATTTTCCAATATGGCATCGATGGTAACAGTGAGATACGCACTGTAGGTATTATTTTGGTAAGCCCATGTGCTGGAGTTGAAAAAATAGGTTGCCCAACCGGTAATATATAACTATGAGAGTAACTATTATGAACTTAACTTTTCGTTCAATATCTTTAAATAGTGATGTCAGGTCTGCTCATTTTTTTTCACGAGATAAAAACCGAATACAAATTATCTGATGGATTTTTTTTTCATTGCGTATGTAATGCTGTATTTCTGCAACTTTAATGATAATATTCTCATGTCTGCAAGTTTTGCGCTCATTTCAAACAGATAAATCTTACACAACTTTTTTGCAAGTTTCGCATTTTATATCATTGTTTTTCTAAAACTGAAGAAAACTGCACACAGTGGCCTAAAAAATCAGGGGGCAGCCAAAACTATGCGAACTCAGCAAAATTTTTTTTTTCGCTATTCGGCTTATCATTTTTTTATTTCGCTCATTTATCTTTCGCAATATTTATAGCAATTTCGACGTATATTGTGACCGATACAATTACGACAGCCGTTTGGAAATTTTTTGATAAATTGCACAATTTTTTTAGCTACTCCAGTTTTAAATGACGATCTTAAAATTTTTGCAGAACTTCTATAACTGCTAGTGAAACATGAACAAGTTGGTGATTTGCTGCACTATTGGTTTAGATGTACTTAAAGTTGTTCTACGGTGATTTTTTCGGTAGTATTGTGAAACTTAACAGTTGTAAATTGCACAACAAATTTTAATATATTTTAGAATCTTTCAGAACAAATCTAACATAAATAACAATTTTAAAACAATTGTAAAACATCTTGCAATTTCAATGAGTTACATTTACTACTTGGGATGCAGCTGTGGTCGAGCAAGCCAAGCCTTTATTACTTCCGGAAATATACCGTGAAAAATGCCTAAAGAAACAATTGTGGCTCTTTCCACGCAGCCATGACGCTCCCTTGCGATTCTGGTTTGATTTTGCATCTTGTCACAATGTCAAAGATGTTTTGAATTGGTATATATTGAGCTCTCGTGTAGAGAAAACTCTCTCAATTGCTACAACCATAGAAAAATTTCGAAAATCTTGCACAAAAGCATCTAAATCGGTTACTGAGAAGTCTGCTCAGATCCTAATGGCTGGAGTAAACACAAAAGTTCGGAGCTTCTTCATGCAGCCTAATCAAGTAACTATAATTTGCACAACTAACTATATAAAAAATGCATCTTGGATTGAAATAACACAAAATTCGTTCTATTCCTAATTTATTCTGTCCAAATTTTGTCGCCAATAAGTTTTGTTCTAGTTTTCACCCTAACTGCTGTCACACCGTTTCACAGTGATGCCAAGGTGGCAGAAATCCAAAAAAAAATTATTTTTTTTCTGCACTGTAGTAATTTTTTTGAATTCTCAGATAAGTGAAGGATTACAGTTTAAAGCATAAACAATTTTGAATAAGAAATAATCTTTCCATATCCTCTCAAAGATAGGGTATTGTAAACTTTCTTTCCATCCTACCATACAAAATATATGGCGCAATGATGATGTTTTGCGATTAGAGTGCTGGATAGGTAGGAAAGGGCTGCCACTGTTCAATAGTATTTGATTTTAAAGCATTTTTTCTTTACCTTTCAACAACCACTGCACATTTCCGCACCTTAAAGGTTATTCTCAATTGTTTGCGGGGTCGACTCTAAAAATCACAACAACTAGACTAGACATTTGTAAATGAAGTCGGTGTGAGTAAAATTTAAATAAATCAGAATATTTATAACCCACATAACATAAAACACCTACATAAATGTCGTTACATAAATCTATTTATAAATAATAAAAAAATTAGTAGAATTTCATGTTTTTTTGTGAGAGTATCATTACAGTACAGTTGGTACCGACTCGGATACCACGTTTGAAAAATTCTTTTTCCTCAGATTCGACGAATGAATCGATCCAATTTTTGGTGGTGTCGTAGTTTTTGAAACTGGCCTGACAAGTTGTGCGCCATGGATTGGAGCAAATGGCAACCGTATGGAGCAATGTCTGGTAAAAACTACGGCTGGGGCAGAACTTATTTTGTTTGTACTTCTTTTATTGAAATTTTTGCGTTTTTTCATAAAATTGAGTCGAAAAACTTAAGACTGCAAGATGCAGAACATTTTCCAAATATCAATATTTTTGTAGAAAACAAAAAAAAGCATTTTCGTTTGTTACTCTACCATTTTTACTAATAGTGCAATAAACTTCAACAGTTGTAAGTTACAACATATCAGAAAATAAAAATATCAAGATAAGCCCTTTTGGAGAAAATTGATGTTTTCAAGATATAAGGAAAAAGTTTTTTTTCAGTGTATACATTTTCCACACAGGTTTAATCATAATCTGAAACATTAGTGAAAGCTACAAATGAATCACGAAATAAAAAAAAAACAAAAATTAATTTATTAAAAAAATCGTAATGTCACTTTTAGGTGTATCGAATATTTTTTCATACAATATCAAGATGGAAATATATTTAGAGACCTCAAATTATCAATAAAAAATAATCGAGCTGACGTTTATCGTGTTTGCCAACTTTTGTATGGAGAGGCATTACTGTGCGTTTGTTCGTTTGTTCGAAGCCAGTTACGCACCAAGTTTCAACGCAATTGAACTGTTCAATAGTATTTGATATTAAAGCATTTTTTCTTTACCTTTCAACAACCACTGCAAATTTCCGCATCTTAAAGGTTATTCTCAATTGTTTGCGGGGTCGACTATAAAAATCACAACAACTAGGGCTAGACATTTGTAAATGAAGTCGGCGTGAGTAAAATTTAAATAGATCAGAATATTTATAACATACATAACATAAAACACCTACATAAATGTCGTTACATAAATCTATTTATAAATAATAAAAAAATTAGTAGAATTTCATGTTTTTTTGTGAGAGTATCATTACAGTACAGTTGGTACCGACTCGGATACCACGTTTGAAAAATTCTTTTTCCTCAGATTCGACGAATGAATCGATCCAATTTTTGGTGGTGTCGTAGTTTTTGAAACTGGCCTGACAAGTTGTGCGCCATGGATTGGAGCAAATGGCAACCGTATGGAGCAATGTCTGGTAAAAACTACGGCTGGGGCAGAACTTATTTTGTTTGTACTTCTTTTATTGAAATTTTTGCGTTTTTTCATAAAATTGAGTCGAAAAACTTAAGACTGCAAGATGCAAAACATTTTCCAAATATAAATATTTTTGTAGAAAACAAAAAAAAGCATTTTCGTTTGTTACTCTCCCATTTTTACTAATAGTGCAATAAACTTCAACAGTTGTAAGTTACAACATATCAGAAAATAAAAATATCAAGATAAGCCCTTTTGGAGAAAATTGATGTTTTCAAGATATAAGGAAAAAGTTTTTTTTCAGTGTATACATTTTCCACACAGGTTTAATCATAATCTGAAACATTAGTGAAAGCTACAAATGAATCACGAAATAAAAAAAAAACAAAAATTAATTTATTAAAAAAATTGTAATGTCACTTTTAGGTGTATCGAATATTTTTTCATACAATATCAAGATGGAAATATATTCAGAGACCTCAAATTATCAATAAAAAATAATCGAGCTGACGTTTATCGTGTTTGCCAACTTTTGTATGGAGAGGCATTACTGTGCGTTTGTTCGTTTGTTCGAAGCCAGTTACGCACCAAGTTTCAACGCAATTGAACTTTGATTTGGATCAGTTCTTTATTCAGGTTCGTGCACATCCCCGTTGCAGCTGCGTGAAAATTATTTGTTTGAAGAAAATATTCTGGGTCAGTTCCAGTTTTCTCACGTGAAAACGAAATCACAGTCATTCTAGTTGAACCATTGTTATCCCTAAAAGGTATTAGAACTTTTCTGACAATACTTTCATCAAATCGGTGAAGTTTACAATACATCATCAAAAGTATTACACTGAAACCATTATTTACAAACTAAACGTGGGTTCGTAAAGCGAGGTAGATCGTAAAAAAAGTTTACGTTATTTGGGATTTAATTTGTAAAAAATACGTTATTTAGAATTTGGTTCGTAAAAAGGGTTGCATAAAAAGAAGTAACGGAAAAAAGGCCTTTGTAAAGAAAGTTTGGGAGTTTCAGTACTTTTGAATCAGACAGTAATATTTCCTCGTGTAAGTGATAATAACTACACTCATCAAGATCACGCATCTATCAAAAATCGGTTACATCACAAAACAATCCTAGGCAGCTGTGACATGCCATTGCGCGTCCCCCCGAGATAAAGTAGCCTTTCGAAAATTTCAGACAAGCCGTACCCATTTGAGGACAGGTGAGTTGATGCGTGAACATGTATTTTCACCAAATGCTCTCTTACCGGGATTTTTTGCCCTGAAACGTGTCCGCACAAAGCCCTCGTTTGGAATCGATATCGTGTCCTTGTACGGTGGGTTGTGGCTGTTCGGTTTGCGGGTGAATTTATTCTCCCTCAAGTAGTCCAGCCGGCGATCCAGCGCTTCCTCCGGCAGTCGGCCCATATCGGTGACGATGAACCGGTACCCGTGGATGTGGTACGGATGATAGAAATCCTGAGTATCTGCGAATTAGTAGAAAAGTTGGGATTAAATCGAACACGGCCATGTGGAACCAATCAATAACTTACAAAGTGCAGTATCAAACAAGACCACCTCAACGATGTCATTCAGGTTAACCTTTACTTTGTGCGTGCAAAAGCAAATTTGGTGAGTGTCGCACTTGGCTGGTAGGTGCGTATCGTTACAGAACAGCCGGCGCTCGTCGGTAATGAGTTCCGGTTGAATCAACAATGGAAAACTGGGTGAAGTGTAGCTGATGTTGTTCGTAACTCCGATAACGTTGAAAGCATCTCTAACAGCTAAATACAACAGTTGAACTCTAAAATCTAATCGTAACCGGGCCGCTACTTACTGGTAAAATGAACGAATCTCTGTTGGGAGAACAACAGACTGTTGTTGGTTTCAACTACGTCGAACCCGAAGTACAACCGTTGATCAGGGGTTGCCTCAATTAGTGCTTGGTCTCGGTAAACTTCATGAGTTTCCAGGTCCGCGGCACAGGTATCGTTATCGAATGGTGTGTAGCAACGTGCGCTGTGGTGGTTCAACGTTTTTCCCAGTGGAAATACATCATCATAATTTGGCGGATCGTCCACCGGATACATGAGATCTTCCGTCGGAATACTGGGATCGGCGTATGACAGGACGGCAAATCCCTCGATTCGCATTTTGTTGCAAAACCCGATACCGCGTACTCGAACCCAGTAATTGCCTGTAGAAATAGTATTCATTAGGGTGGAACGGAATTTTGTTTCTAGCTGTAGGTAAGTTTTCGTGTTCCCTTTAGATCCCAAATTTAAGTTCGATCGGTGGAACTATATTTTCGCACCCTCGATTTAAATTTTGTGTGAGATTCGTTATGGGGTGAGTTTACTTCTTACCAAAAAAAAAAGACATATCAAAATCAAACATCGATTTAGTGCGGAAACTAATTTTGCGACCAAAAAAAAAAGGTCGCTCGACCTGGTTTACCCCTATGGAATCCAACACAAAAACTGAAAATCGGTATTTATCTGCATGAAAATTGAAATATCTGTATTTTGAGAGAGCATATCTGTATTCCTGTATCGAGAGTACAAAAATCGGTATAGTTGGCAGCGCTGCAGCGATTGTTGGAGCAGTGTTGCAGTATCACCGACACCGACCAACGAAGTATTGGTTTTTCGATCGAATATGGTTCGGTCGAATCCTAGCTATCTTTGCTTTTGTCAGCGTTATTAGGAATACGAATGAAATACGACCGAAAAAACAATACGTCGTTATTCAGAATAAGGGTGATAATGGAAATCGAAGACGTGTTTAATCAAATACAATTTTCCAATTAGTCAGAAGATGTTTACCTTTCAATACATACCTCATGATCAAAAAAGAACCGGAATTTCATTTTAAAATTCCAAAAAAGCTGAATTTCATTCAAAAACAGCGTCGTGTTGATGTGGCCGAAGAGCCAAAAACTCAACCAATATCATCAACCAAGCACCGTACTCTCCAGATATAGCCTAGTGTGACTTTTTCCTCTTCCCCAGACTCAAATTGCCATTGCGGGGAGCGCGTTTTGAGACCATAGAGACCATAAAAGAGAATTCGCTGCGTGAACTCTAAGACAAGACCTGACAACTGGCTTCTTATGCTTCCTTCCGAATCATCCTTCTCGTCATTTTCGCCCTATGGAATAAATACCAACGTATCGGCTACAGTGTAGCCATATTAACCGATTTTTAATAACTATGCTAGGAAAAATATATTACATTTAAATTTGTAGACTTTAGGTTTTTGATTTGAAAAAAACATGAAAAATGTTTTGGTGAATGCAGTTCTTTATATAATATAATTAATAATATAATTAATGCTTAAAAACAATTATTTGAGCTTTGATGACAAAACACGAAATATCTCATGTTGAACGCCAAATCGAATCCACTGTTGACGTATTACCGGATCTTTTGGAAACCGGAAAAAGTCAGGTTTGGATAGAAGTGCTTAGTACGACCACAGTGTGGAACACAACAGTTCATTCTTCTCGTAAAACTAAACACATTTTCGGGTTTACACTAATCTAACAAATCTTTTTTGGTTACACTTTAATTCACTAAAAAGAAAAACGGTTTGATTCCTATTTTAATTACACAGTGCTATAAACATTTATTACCAATGAGATTGAAAAAAGTGGAACATTCTCCGAAAATTTTCATTTTCATTGGTGAGCTAAAATTATACATTTTAATAAACTTGTTTTCTGATTTTCTTCATACTTGGCATCATTGCTCGCGTACCCTGCCAAAGTTTTTTTTTCACAATGTACAGGTAGCAACATCAAAATCAGCCAATCAGAAACTGGTCCATTTTGGAACAAAAGCAGCCCCCCCAGATGTCAGGTCTTGTCTTAGCGTGAACTAAAGGCCATACCTTCGGCGGCCTATAAACGGCTATCCGCATTAGGCCGATCCGACCGATCCGAGCTCTCCGGCGTTTACTTTTTCTCTGCTTCGGCTATGGCTGAGCTGCACATGCACACAGCTGCATGTGCAGCTCAGCCATAGCCGAAGCAGAGAAAAAGTAAACGCCGGAGAGCTCGGATCGGTCGGATCGGCCTAATGCGGACAGGGATTAAAACTGCCGCAGGAGGAGAGTACTTTGTAGGCGATAATAAAGAAATTTATTAAAAATTGAAATTTTGCGTTTTTAAATAAAATTCCGGTTCTTTTTTTATCATAAGGTATACGATAGTAAACGTATTGCATTTATAGTAATTTTATTATAGTACCTAGTACTTAGTAATTGAAGTATTCCCGCATAGAACGAACTTATTGTTACACTTCTACTGTTGATGTCCCACTTTTTTAACCCAAATTAAAGTGGGACCCCCAAAGCACTGAAACCGTAACCGAGTAGTTGATATATTTTAAGCATAGCTAACGCGATGAAAATATGAACACCAAAGGATGATCAAGAAGTCAGCTGTCAGTGCCTCAGATCGTAGCATGATATCTTTATTTTCATTTATTGTGCTCAAACGATTAATCTGAGTTCACGAGAGTTCCAGAATAAAATAAGGGTTTTTTAAAAATGGAAAACCATGCCCCACAATTAACTTTTTTACTTTAAGAAATATAAAATTTGTGTTCTCGGAAATGTTTTAGCTAAATTTAAATTCAATACGTTGTCGAACTCATGAACTTTCCATCTTGTATAGTTTTTTTTTTCTTCGGAGATTCGAACAATCTTAGATTATATGTTCTTGATCTAAGGAGTGTATCGATAAGTAGTTAGCAACATTCAAACAGTTATTACTCTGAAATAGCTTAATTTTTTGGAGCGTGTTTTGCGGTGACATGTCAATAACAGCTGCGCAACCGATTGGTTTCGGTACGGTTTATCGTTTCAATGATGAGTCGAATTGTTCCGGAAACGCGAAAGAAAATTCTGCACACTTGGTGCTCAGAAAGTGGTGTCACGTACAACGAAATTGCAAAACGGGTGAAAGTGCACCACACCAGTGTTAAAAATATTATTGAGAAGTTCGGTAAGACCCTTTCCATGAAGGATTTGCCCGATCCGGTAGGAAAACGAGTCGCAGCCAGCCCGGCCGGGACTTAAAAGTTGTTGAGTACATCAGGAAAAACCCATCGGCGTCGACGCGGGATTTGGCCAAGCAGTTCAACACCAGCATCGGGATGATTCAACGGACCAAAGTTCGGAACTCCCTGAAAACGTACAAGAAACAAAAGGTGCCGAAAAAGTCCCTGGTACAGCAAGTTCAGGCCGAAACAAGAGCGCGAAAACTGTTTAACCGTATTCTACAAAATAAAGACGGACGCATCCTGATCGACGACGAAACCTGCCACAGGGAAGACTCTCAAGCGCTGCCCGGACCGCAATATTATACGAAATCGGTGTACCAGGACCTGGACGACGCTGACACCACGGTGGCGATGGAAAAGTTTTGCGGTCGTCGATTTTCTTCACGAAGGGCACAATTAACGCCAAGGTGTACGAGGAAGAATGTTTGAAGAAGAGATTGCTGCCACTGTACAGAAAGCATAAGGCTCCTTTCTTCTAGGTGGCTTTGGCTTCAGCCCACTACGCCAACTCCGTTCTACAGTGGTTGTCAAAAAAAATGTGCAATTCGTGGAAAAGGACATCAACCCACCGAACTGCCCGGATCTTCGACCAATTGAAGGGTATTGGGCAATTGTCAAGCGTCACGTTCGAAAGGAAGGTACAGTGTCCCAAAACATAAAAAGCAAAGTCTTGGCATTACATTCCTTTGGTGGAATTTGGCCTTTCTGTTTCAACAGACTTCGCAGCCGATTCTTAGTGTACATAATCATTGCATGGCTTGTACTATGGATCCTACTGACACTAAGAATCCTTCCAGGTCGGGGCTCGAACATACGACAACTGGCTTGTAAGACCAGCATCCTATGCATTGAAAAGTTAAAAAAACTGGACAGCTGCCACCAGGAAAGTTACAAAAGGAACTGTGCAGAATTTAATGAAGAATGTCAAGTCCAAAGTGCGAGCGTTTCACAGAAACTAGGATTTTCTTCATTTTCTTCATATAATCAGTGAAATCCATAAAAATGTAATTTTTCTACAATATATCGAAAACTGATGTCAAAAAAATTTTTTTTTCACTTTTTTATTCAATAATCAATGTTGCTAACTACTTTTCGATACACTCCTTACATCGAGAATGCGTGACAATTTCAAGCTCTGATAGCCGGATGGAGTTTGTGTGGACGTTTACTAGCAAGACCTGTGAGCTGGAAAAGTTTTCTGACTAGTCTTTCACGGAAGAGGTCTACCAATGACAAATGATGCGGTTAAGACGAAAAAACAACCACAATACAATAGACACGATAAAGTAATTTTGCAACATGACAATGCTCGCCCACATGTTGCACAGCCGGTAAAACACACTTAAAATTGCTCGAGTGGGAGGTCCTACTCCAGCCGCTGTATAGCCCAGACATTGTTCCCTCCGAGTGCGTAATCGGCTTCCTACCACTTCTCTTTGGACATAATTTTTCTACTAATAACATCCTAGGTACAAGGATTTGAAAAACAATATTTATGAAAAACTACATTCTCCTCTTTTAGAAATCAGTTCTGTGAATCAAATTGATTTTTCCGACCGTGCAAATGCAATGATTTGATATACTGAAAATGTGCTCAAAGTTTCATCCAAATCGAAGCAAGCCGATCCTTTGTGAGGTTAATTTCCGGTATCGCTGATACGATCCTTAGCCCCTCAAACTGCTGTTTGAAAGTCGGTTTTCGCAGTAATTGCAAAGCCTTTCGAACTTGATCAATGGACTCATAGTAGCTTCCAAATGAGTCTAAGATTACCTGAATCGGCTCATTTCTTCTACGATATATTTTATTCACAATTTTTGCGAGAAAACTAATCACACGAGCAGCTGTTCTCAAAATGAGCTGTTTACAAGGTGGCAGTCATCCGTTTGTCACTACAATGTTTAAATCAGGTGATTTATTGCATAACTGTTGACAAATTGAGGCTATCTTAAAGTTCAACCTTCATTTAACGAACAATGTTGACTGGTTACTGCGATTGATTTTTTAATCTTCTATACTGATGCGATATATGGTTGTTTAGCATGTATCCCATTAATATTAGGTCACTTTGACGTCACTTTGAAGGATCTAAAAGCAATTGTCAGATTCTCTGTTTACTTTATCTTTCAATTATTTCGGCGCTATTATTCAAATGGTTAGCAAACACCATCTAGTACGGAGAGCAGAATCAAAATATTTGATGTCATCTTATGTTTAGGTAGTAAATGTAAAGATTATTGAGTTAATAACAGAAGAGAAAGTAAACAATGATAATCTCTCACTTGTTCATAAGATATGAAATATTCATGTCGACTTGTACATTTCTTAATTACTCGTTGGTATTAAGGGTTGAACTCTTACCTTCAGGTTTATCCGCAAGTACAACGAAATCGTACCGTTCTCCTGATATCGAAATTAGCGTATCCACAATTTTAGCCTTCACTGCACCTCCGTCCGTTGAAATAATCATCATCCGGTGCTGTTCTATCTGCAAATTCTACTACGTTAGAATAGTTTCTCTGACGACAGCTGCGCCGAATAAACTCACCTGTAGTTGAAATGGGCAGTACTGACTGCCGGCACTGATGAGCCGAAAACGGTACCGATATCCTGGCCGTACTCTGAAAACTGTCAGTGGAACGTAATCTATGTGTTTGTACCTACCGCGTCCATTCACCAGTATGGAATCCACCTGCATTTGAGAGCTTTGCAAACCCGGCACCCATCGTTCCACCGAGTCCAATGTCCAGTCGGAAATGATCATCACGTGCTCCGATAGGTCCCAATCGTACAGATTCCTGTTTATATCATTGGGATTCCTAACGACGGCCACTCCAATATGGCCGTTAGCTTTCTGATAGCCCGCATGGGAATGATACCACTGGGTACCAACTTCCCGTGCTTGGAAAGCATACCGGAAAGTGGTTCCAGGTGGAATCGGACACTGCGTAACCATTGGAACACCATCCATCCAGGGAGTTTCCTGCTGGTGAAACCCATGCCAGTGGATTGTGGATGAAAGGCCTTCCATGCTGTTGGTTACGTCAACCACAATCGTGTCGTTGCGACAAACGAAGATCGAAGGACCCGGCATTTTGCGATTTATGGACACCATTCCTCGCTCCATTCCGTTTCCTGTGATGCATTGTGGATGAAAACAGTGGGTCCGATTCCCACGCTTGCAGTCCCAGCAAGCTCTAGAACAATGCGAGGTGAAGTTTTTCCATTTACTTGTTCCCTAATTCTAATCCGTAAACTTACGATCCCATTGTTGCATAACTTTCTAGCTTCCATTGATAATAACAAACTCGAGGTATTTCATCAGTGCTACAGACCCGATCGCATTGATCACCGGGAAACACCGGTGCACCTTCTAGCTGATGGCTTGACTCTAAGAACAATTCGTACCATATTTCCTCTGGAAGTTTCATTATCTAGAATACCACATGTATGCAATTGTTAAAACACTAACTTGGCTTGGTGATCAGCGGAAATCCAAAATATGCTTCGGTGAAATTCAGAAGCCGGGGAGTTACACACACTATAAATACTATTAGTCGCATATTAGTTCGAAAAAATATGCTTTGAAATCAAGCGATAGAATACAACTAACTAATCAACTAACCGATCCGGTTTTATGAGCGAACAGCTCCCAGACGTGCTTATCACTGGTACGCGAGATCTTAGGACCACCAGCTTGATGCGCATTGATGTTTTGTTTTATTTATTTTTTTGAAGTTTGTTACTAAAACAAATTGTGATTGCAGAAGAAGCTGCTACGTAAACACAACGACGCAACCAATGAGACGGAATGTTTCCGGTATATGATTTTATAGCATGACAATTACAATAATTCCACTTATACGAGAACAGCTTACGTTTTAAGTATAAAGGCTTTGCAATCCCAGCGAAACCCGGATTCGAAAAAGATCACAGTAGCCGTTCGCTTCCATCAAAATTTTTCGAAAACCATGACAGGTAGAAATCTAATACCGTTTTCGTTTATTGATCAGAGCAGCCCGAAAGCTGACCCAGAGTCGCCCAAACAACGTTTGTTATGTTTGTTTTAGCAACCTGAGGTCGCTCTAGGACGGACTCCAATCGCGTAGTTTCGCTCTGAAAATTTTCTCGGGTCGCACCACGCATCCAGCAAAGTTTCTTTATTTTTTCTTTTTTTCATGAGTTGTTGTTTAGGGCGCGTACCACGTGTTTGTTTTACTCGGAGTCAGAGTAGCCCGCGTCTAGGTTCAAAAACGAAAACGGTATAATATCGTTTTCGTTTATTGATCCGAGCAGCCCGAAAGCTGGCCCAGAGTCGCCCAAACAACTTTTGAGATGTTTGTTTTAGCAACCTGGGGTCGCTCTAGATCGGACTCCAATCGTGTAGTTTCGCTCTGGAAATTTTCTCGGGTCGCACTACGACATCCATGCGAGTTTGTTTATTTTTTATTTCTTTTAAGAGTTATTGTTTAGGACGCGTACCACGTGTTCGTTTTACTCTGAGTCAAAGTCGCCCGGGTGTAGGTTCAAAAACGAAAACGGTATAAGGATGAAGCAAACGTGGCTGCGACACGCGAGTGATCTGCAGTCGCCTACAAAGAAGTTTTAATATTTTCAGTGAATATCTGTCAAAATGGAAAATTAAACCAAATGCTGCAAAAACGCAAATTTCTTTCCTCATAAGCCAAGAGCTTCTTTTGTCGTGAATACGACTTACTTTACTATGGGGTGCCTTTTCAAAATTTACCCTCTGAGAGAGTGATAAGTTTTTGATCGTGAGTATCTCTTGTTGTATCTAACGAATCAACATAATTTTTGCTACATGCCATCGGAAATATGATCACAATTTTATGATAAAATATTCAGTTGTTTGACATAATCTCAAATAATTCAAAATTAAACTTTTCTGAAATGTTTGGTATAAACGAGTATTAAAGAGGATAATTCATAAGGCGCGTTTGCCTTTCTCGTATTTTTAAAGCTCATAGCTCAGTGATCTGTGAAAGGATTTATATAATCTGACTACCAATAGAATCCAATAGAGTCGACACCAGCCAATCAGAACGCGTTCTAAGGAAGAGAACAAAATATCTGCTGCTGTACGAAAAATCGTTCGAAAAAATGTTCCGAACAGTGTTCGATATCGTAGTGAGTTCCACAATTTGGTCTTTCTGAAAGGCAGGAATGAATCCCGTACAGCATCCGGATAGTTTCTTTCAATAAAATGCAAATCCGAAATGAAATCATCGAAATTAAAATTCTATATGCTGCTTTTTTTATAGCCGTTACGACCGCCCATTAGTGAAAAAGCTACAAACGAAATCAGGTAAAAACAAACCTCTGAACAAAAATTGGATCGGTTTGGATTCTATCTCTACTGCGAGCAGACGAATTTAGTGCTAGTTTCGCTTCCGACATTAGCGATTACGTCACAGCTGCCGGTCATTTGCATTGGTGAAAAAGCAACGGTCGAGAGCATTACACAAAATCAGCCGTTCTAATGGCTCTAAAAGTTTTCTAAAGAACTATTAGGATTTGTTGTTCGCAAATCGAAGGGAAATATCCTCAGTTTAGTGCAAATGTAGAACTGTTTGATTTGATTTTTGCACTTTTCGCTGTGTGAAATTCACAATAATCGAGATCAAGTGAAGCCTTCTTTGTTTTTGCGAAAAATGTGGAAAAGCGGAATGCTTGCATAATTCATACAATTGATCAACTAATTGATATTCGGATGTGTTAAGGAACATGTCAGTTGTTTTCGTATTCACGACATCCAGTTATGTCTCTGACATTACCCACCCGCCTTTTCTTAAATCAAACAATAATCACATTCTCAAATTGAATGGCTTGGAATTGACATGATCTGATCAAGCAAAATACTTAGGTTTAACGTATGACAAAAAACTCACTTTCAAGGATCACATTGAAGGAATCCAGGCAAAGTGTAATAAATATATTAAATGTTTATATCCTCTTATAAACAGAATTTATAAGCTCTGTCTAAAGACCAATTTGGTAATTTATAAACAAATTTTCAGACCTGCCATGCTTTATGCAGTACCAATTCGATCAAGTTATTGTTTCACCAGGAAGAAAACGCTTCAAAGGATTCAGAATAAAATTCTGAAAATGTTTTTGAAGCGTCCTCCATTAGATGTAATGTCACATAATATTATAAGCAAATTCCGACAAAAATCGATGGAATCTTCAATTGATTCGATTCGCTCTCTGTATTCGTTAGTAAGTTAGTATATACGTTCATTTTCCCCATCACATAATACAAGCAGGTTTACAATTTTCCCTACACAAAAATCACAGAATTGCGGAAGCAAATGATGTCCAAATTAAGTGTAATAACCAAATTAAGTGTATATAATAGAGCTGAAAAGTCACCAATGGTGGCTGAACACCCAACACCCGTGTGCTCCCGTCAAAATTTTTCGAAGACCACTTTTTGCTCGTTTTAATATAAAATGTAATAAATGAAATGTTTAAGATTGTGATTTTGTCGTGATTCTATGCTACACTACTGCAAATCCACATTTTTAAAAAGTGTTTGTTGCGGCCAAAGTCGAAAACTCTACGTGTACGAGAAAGGTTAACTTGAACCGAGTACCGAACGAAGAAAAAAGACGTGTGTACGGCTCGATAGTATAATTCAATCTGATTTTATTTCGCAGTATGTATGTAGAGAGTAATGATAGTGGAATGAGAGATAACAAAATTAAAAGCGGTATTGAGTGATTTCCTGTGTCTGCACCTGATAAACGCGTGAACGTGTGGTGGTAGTTGACCTAATCGGCAGCAGTGGTCCGTCCAGAGATTTCGCGCCAACATAAACCGCCCACCAAATTCCGGTCAGGAATTTCAGTTCCAAATCGTCCTGGTACATACTCATCTAAGTCCAATGGCACCACTCGTAGCCTCCGTACGTCTCGTCTTGTGGTTCCGGATCCAGTTTTGACCAAAACCACACGAACTAATCCATCGGGTCCTGGGAATGTCTCCAAAACTCGTCCAAGTGGCCATTGTCTTGGTTTCTCGTCGTCCTTGACCAAGATGACGAAATCTCCAACAACAATATTTTTGGTAGATCGTTGCCATTTTGTGAAGCGTTGAAGTGAGCGAACGTATTCTAATTGCCAACGAGAACGGAATTCTTGGGCCAATCGCTGTATGTACTCCCATCGTGATAATGAACTGATATTTCGCTCCAGCATGTTTATTTCCGGAACTGTTGTGAGAGCTCTTCCGATGAGAAAATGTGCAGGTGTCAACGGTTGTGGATCATTAACATTACTTGAGATCGGAGTGATGGGTCTAGAATTCATCGTAGCTGCGACCTGCGCAAGAAGAGTAGACAATTCTTCAAACGTAAAATTTTGATTACCTGCTATTTTGCCCAAATACTGTTTCGCAGTCTTTATTGCGGACTCCCAAAGTCCACCGTGATGTGGAGACCGAGCGGGTATAAAATTCCAATCAACCCCTTTATTTGTCATGAAATCGGCCACCTGGTTGCTGTGAACGGCAGAGTTCATACTTTGGTTGATCTCTTGAAGTTGTTTGGAGGCTGCTCTAAAGTTGGTTGCGTTGTCCGAAAACATCTTTGATGGCATTCCGTAACGACTTGTGAAACGAATGAATGATGCTATGAATGCAGAAGAGCCAAGATCTGATACAGCTTCCAGATGCACCGCCTTTGTTGAGAAGCAGATAAACAGTGCGATATACCCCTTGCTTGCCACCGCACCTCGCGCTCTGCGCCCGGTGATGCTAACAGGACCAGCAAAATCGACACCGGTAATCATGAATGGCAGATGTGGTTGAACGCGATCTGCAGGAAGTTGCCCCATTTGCTGATAAATAGGAGCTGGTTTGGCACGGGCACACACGATGCACTGACGATACACTTTACGAGCAGCACTAGCACCACGTACAATCCAGAACCGCCTTCGAGATACCGCCAATAGCGTTAGTGGTCCACAATTTTGATGAAGGATGTGATCGTGATGTAATACGAAAAATGTCAGGATTGAATGGCGTGGCAACAGAACAGGATGCTTTGTGTCGTAATCGAAATCAGATCGTTGAATTCTTCCGCCCACCCTGAGAATTCCATTTTCGTCTAGAAATGGCATGAGCTGAAACAATGTACTTTGACGCTTTATATCTTTGTGCTGTAGTAAACATTGTATCTCGTCTGGATAGTGTTGCTTGTGAACGTGTTTTATGTAGACATCAAGAGCCTTATCCAATTCTCCAGTTGTGAGTGTTACAGATTTTCTAAACTCAGAACGGCATAGGCGTAGCATGCGAGCAGTGATACGAAGAAGTTTCTGAAAGTTTGGATAGTATCTGGCCATCATATCGTCCAAAAATGTGTTTTTGTAAATGGCGATGAGCGACGGTATCGATGCTCTCTGTTCCTTGTTTATCTGCTGCTGCTGAAAGGTACTCAAATGATCACTGGCAGTGTCATGTCCAGATTTTATATCCCAATTTGGTCCATCCCACCAGAGCTTGTTATTCTTCAGTTGCTCCGGCATAATCCCTCGTGAGATCAAATCTGCCGGGTTGAGGTGCGTGTTGATATGGCCCCAGTTGATTGCAGGTAAGTGCGTTACGATCTCCGCCACCCGGTTCGCAACAAAGGTCTTCCATCGAGAGGCTCCCCCATTAATCCAGGCCAGAGCCACCTGCGAGTCGGTCCAGGCTCGTACCTCAAATGGAGACTGGTCGATAGCGTTAGTCACGTTTTTCATAAGACGCGCAAGAATAACGGCAGCACACAATTCCAGACGTGGTAATGTCGTTCTACCGTTTCCAATTGGAGCGAGCTTTGATTTCGCACACAGTAAGCGAGATTTTATGGTACCATCGTTGTCGATGGAACGAATATAGACACAAGCGCCCATAGCCTGCTCAGAGGCATCACTGTAGCCGTGCAGGAGCAAATGTGTTGTTCTTTGCGTTCCAACAACTCTCCGAGGAATCTGAAATAGATTGAGATGCGAAAGATTTTGCACGAAATCAAACCAACTTTGAACCAACTCACCGGGGGGAGTGGCATCCCAGGCCACCTTCAGCTCCCACAGTTGCTGCATTATTAGCTTAGCCTTAACGATGATAGGCGCTAGTAGTCCTAAAGGATCGAAAAGGCTAGCAATCTGAGACAGTATGATTCGTTTCGTGGGCTGAAGGATCTGTGTTCGTTGGTAGCTGAAATGAAGCTCATCGCTGCACGGCTGCCAGTGAATTCCGAGGGCCTTGATTGTGTTGGAGTCGTCGAATTCGATGGGCATCTTCAGCTCCAGATCTGCTTCCCGAATACCTTCCAGGGCTGTAGCGCTGTTGGACGCCCATTTACGCAGATGAAAACCAGCAGAATCGAAAATTTCCGTCAGTTGTTGACGTAGATATTTAGCTTCTTCGATGGTTTCTGCGCCGACGAGAAGATCATCGACATACGTTCCTTTTAGTGCCTTTTCTACTGCTTGTGGATACTGCTCACGGTGAGATAGTAAAAGTTCCTGCACACATTTCGTAGCCAAGTATGATGCACTCTTAGTGCCATACGTAACGGTGTTGAGTCGATATTCGTCCACTGGTTTGTCCTTGGACCATCGCCAAAGTATCCTTTGGTAATCACGATCGTCGTCATGTAGTTGAATCATACGATACATTTTCTGGATGTCTCCAGTGAAAACAATAGCCGGAAAGCGAAAACGTAAGAGTATGTCGATCAAAGAATCCTGCAGTACTGGCCCGGCCATAAGAATATCGTTGAGAGATCTTCCGCTACTTGTTTTAGCGGAAGCATCGAAGACTACGCGGCATTTCGTCGTCGTACTGGCTTCTTTGACAACACAATGATGAGGAAGGAACACCGAACGTTTGGTAGTTGATGTCGCAGTCAATGACATGTGACCCAGTTCAACGTACTCATGCAAAAAATTATGATATTGCATCTTAAGCTTTGGATTTTTGTCTAATTTTCGCTCAAGGTGCAAAAGTCTTTTAGTTGCGATTTCCCTTGACTCACCCAATGTATCAGGGTTGTCCAGAAACGGTAACCGAACAATGAAACGTCCAGAGTCGTCGCGAATAGTGTTCTCCTTAAAGTGGTTCTCACACTGTGTTTCTTGACTGCTTAGATATGGCTTAGTGTTGGCATATTCTTCGAGTTCCCAGAACATCCGCAGTTGCTGGGAAAGGAAATCATCGGTTGAAGCTAATAGGCAAGATGGAACGGATGGCTCTAACTGGTTTGAAGACTCGTATCCACCTGATGCCACCCAGCCAAGTTTGGTGTTCTGTAGAATTGGCAGGCGATTCTCAGTGCAGAGTTTTATCGTTCCCGGTTCAATTAGATTGAAGAAAAGCTTGTTACCTAGTAGCATACTGATTTTACCTGGGTGATGGAACTGTGGATCGGCCAGGTGAATGGAACTTGGAATTGGCCAATTACTGATATCCACTGGCTTAATTGGTAACTCGGATGTGATACGATCCAAAACCACACATGGAATGACGTCTTGATATTCTGAACATCGAGAGCTGATCGTCACCAAAGCTCCCTTGCTTGCATGACCAGACGTTCCAGAAATTCCTCCAAATTCAAAATCGACATCTGCTGTTGGGAGGTTCAACTTGTTGCACAACTCTGTAGTAATGTAACTCGTATGAGATGCACAGTCAAGAACTGCTCGACAAGCGAAAGGTCGCCCGTATTTGTCCTGTACATTGATTGTAGCAGTTAACAAGAGAACGTTAGTATCGACAAGATCGTTCGTCAGGTTCAGTGGTGAGACAAGAGATTGAGCCACTGACTGCGGACCAGTCGGACCTGCACTGAGAGTGGATGATGTGCTAATTGTAGTTTGATTGACTACTGGGTTGTAAGCTTCGTGTAACCGAGTATGATGTGGTTGATTACACTTCCTACAGTTACCAGATTTGCAGCCTTCACCAGTGTGCTGCTTCAGGCAATTTTGGCACAGCTTCTGCCTGGAAATATAAGCGAGACGTTCATTTGCGTTCGAGTTGATGAACTTACCACACTGATATAAGTGATGCTGTTTTTTAAAGCAGAACCCACACATTGGTTGTGCGATCTGCTGACTGGTTGATACGAGAGCATGCGATCTAGGTTGATATTTAGCAGTAGATTTGACGAATGCTGTTCGTGATCGAATGGGTTGCACAGATTTTAAGGCGAAGCTGTGAGAATCGATGAATTTCAAAAATTTATCCAGGTTAATCTCGTCGTCCGTCATGTCTGCGCGTTTCTGGAGCCACAGCTGCTTCGTATCGGGATCTAATTTCTCCACCAAAATGTAAAGTAACCAAATATCACGGCTTTCACAATTCATGGCTCTGAGCGCTCGAACAACTTCATCGGAGACGTCATGAAGAGCGCGCAAGCTTACGGCAGATGCAGACGACATTGTTGGTTGTCCCAGGAAACGCTGAATGTGCTGGGCTGCTATTTCGAGAGGTTTGTCGTACCTTTCCTTTAGCTTAGCGAGTGCAGGAGCATAATTGGCATCTTCGATTCGTAGATGTGAAATCAAAGACCCAGCCTCACCTGATAGGTTAGTTTTCAGGAAATAAAGTTTCTGACTGTTCTGCAGGGATTGATTTTTGTGAACAGCACTATCGAACAGGTCGTAGAAAGAAGGCCAATCTAGAATGTTACCGCTGAATGTAGGAATGTTCATACGAGGTAGCTTAACATCAGTAAAAATCGATGCATTATGATCAACGTTAGCTGGTGGCGTGCTCATACTGTTAGACTGTGGCACAAAAGATAAATTGGCTGACAAATGGCGGAAAAACTCGGCTTGCTGTTCTGCGAGCTGCTTAATGGCGTCAGTGCCATTTTGTATTAGAGGAACCTCGTGTTGAGTGGAGGAAAAATCCATCCTTTTTAGAAGCTTGTTGAAACCATTTTTTAGAGAAATACATTGTTCTTCGAAACATGCCAAATGGTCTAACATCGCATCCATATCGTCCTCCTTGCATGTTTCCACCATCCGTTTATGGACCGATAGGTATCCGATCCAAACTTCTTGGAGGTTATCCAGTTCAGTCTGGATGTCGATCTCTTCCAACTCTTCACTAGAGTGAAACCGAGTCAAAGTCCTTTTAACACGAGCTAAACGCGATTCAAGCGATTTTCTTTCACGAACGAGAGTGTCCATTGTGGATTATTACGCACAATTGCACTTCGCGGAACTTGATTTCCAACTGGCGCACTAAATGGAAGAACGGCACGACGGTGAATATACGGATTATACGCGTTTATTTGTCACCGACGGTCCCGAGATCCGGCTCGAAGGACCATATGTTGCGGCCAAAGTCGAAAACTCTACGTGTACGAGAAAGGTTAACTTGAACCGAGTACCGAACGAAGAAAAAAGACGTGTGTACGGCTCGATAGTATAATTCAATCTTATTTTATTTCGCAGTATGTATGTAGAGAGTAATGATAGTGGAATGAGAGATAACAAAATTAAAAGCGGTATTGAGTGATTTCCTGTGTCTGCACCTGATAAACGCGTGAACGTGTGGTGGTAGTTGACCTAATCGGCAGCAGTGGTCCGTCCAGAGATTTCGCGCCAACAGTGTTTTTCCAATAAAATTTCATGTTTTTAGGTGTATTAACAAATTCAGAACCATGGTCGATCGCCTCGGACGCCAACATCTAAGGTGTGCTAAAACATTCGATCTACAATACCTTTGGCTTCCATGGCTATAAACACTTGCTACTTTCTTCTCTTTATAAACATTTTATGACATCATTATTTCCAGGTAATTGCTCAAATTTTTCCTTCTGATAATGATTATTTTATAACGAAGGGCTGTTTAACATCATAGCTACATTCGTACTATAGAATAACTTTTTTATATCATTTATTTTACCCCGGTTTTAACGATTTTTGGTCGTTCTCCGGGGAGGAAAACCTATGGAATAACGATTCAGTTGATACAAATGTTGTTGTAAACTTATTCTCATCACCTTGAAATAGACAGTTTTCTCAAGTTATATAAAAAATGCACATTGATTGCATGATTTCTTCGTCAATTCAGATCAATGTTGAGAATACCTTCCTCTTGTGATTATTTTCGTAAACTTCACTTAGTTGCTAGAAATATGCTGTACTCGTAAAGAAGTACCAATTTTTCGTAAAACCCGATAAATTTTCCCTTACACTTTCCATGTTCGGGGCACTTGATACACTCCCTCACCCTCAAAATAACCTTATAATCTATTTTGAAGTGAAAAAAGGTTCTGTATTAGTCAAGAAGCATCGTTTCTCAACGAATAAATTTTACATTGAACTTCCCTTTTGCGAGTGAACTTACTACAGATCTCCTCCATGATTATCCTGAGTAGTGTAGAAAGTATCTGTGCTTTTCAAAAATATCGATTCCACCTTTGGCACATGTGTCCAACTTGTTTTGTAGTTATGTTGCGCAAAAAGTATCTAGGGTCTTCAAAAAATATCGATTCTCGTCGAATAAAATAATTTTTTTATGACCCTGTTAAGGACACTTGCTACGCTCTCTTCTCCATAAAAATATCCTTACAACTATCTCTGAAGAGCAAAAAGCATCTGTGCCAAATGTTCAGTAGTTTCGGAGTTATGCCGTCACATCCTTCTTTTTAAAGGCACTCGCTACATCCACCCCCCATATATATAAAAATTTATCGATTCTTGTCAAATTTTATGAATGTTTTCATGACCCCCCCCTGTAAATGATATTTGCTACGCTTCCATCCCTATAAAAATATCTTTTTGACTATTTCTGGAGAGCAAGTGCCAAGTTTTATAGCAATTCGTGCAGTAGTTCCAGAGTTATGCCGTTACAAACATTACACTCTCTTACTATAACCTCCCCCCCCTCCCCCCGAATATCCTTATAATCATATTTAAGTTGTGCAGAAAGTATCTAAGGTCTTCAAAAAGTACCTATTCTCGTCAAATTAGATAATATTTTTAATGACCCCCTTCGTAAGGACACTTGCTACGCTCCCTCTCCTATAAAAACACCCTTATGACCATCTCTGAAGAGCTAGAATTACATGTGCCAAGTTCGATAGCAACCAATATATATATATATACGCCCTTATATATATATATATATACGCCCTTATTCTGAATAACGTCGTATCGATTTTACGATCGTATTTCATTTGTATTCCTAATAACGCTAGCAAAATCAAAGGTAGCTAGGATTCGATTGAACCACAAGGTCTTAAGGTCTACCAACGTAACCGAGGCTCCATCCCGAAACTACCTGAAGTTCAGGTCTTAAGATCTACCAGTGTAACAAAGTGCATTAACGACTTTACCGTTCTCGGTCCATATTCGTGATGCCACATGCGATCAATAGGACAATTGTGATTGCTCGAGGCCATCCAAAAACTACTTGGAGTTGTAGCTCTACGACTATGAACAGTATTAAAAATTATGCATAAACTGCTGAATGTTCGTGTAGATCTTAAGACCTGTTCTCACTGAAGTTCTTGGACGACTGAGAATGAACCGAAAAAAGATCAAAATACACAAGTAAGCAGTATGTAGCTCTAGGACTATGAGCAGCATTGCAAAACTATACATAGACTGTTGAATGCTCGAGTAGATCTTAAGACCTGTTTTCATCGAAGCTCTTGGATGACTGGGAACCTACCTGGAACAGCTTTAAATAGACAAGTAAGCATTGTGTAGCTCTAAAAGTATGAACCATAAACAAAACAGGCTTTAGTCGTTGTAGTTCTTGCTGTGACACAGTGTAGTCACTAAAGACAATACTCCAAGTAGTTCTTGGATATTGGAACATCTCTTAAGCATTTCCATAGTCTCAGAACATACTCAGAGGGTCCTCAGGTACTAAAGTATCGGACGTAGTAGGGTTGTTCATGTTATTTACACTAAAATCAAATGCAATTTGGAAAACCTTTTTTTTTTCGCGAAAAAAAAATGTAACATTACGCGATTTTTTATTTAATTTAAGCGAATTTTATTTTACGCATCCCCAGCTCTGCGCGTAAATTGAGGTTCTAGTGTACTTTACAAAAACGATGCCTTGTTCAAACTGTTTTTTTTTTCGAATTTTTGAAGTTGATCTAGATCTATTTTGAAAGAAACAAAGTATGCAAAGTGACATTTTTAGGCTTTCTACATGTCCAGAAAGTTCCATTCAAATCGGAGAGAGTCCTGCCAACTGCGCATACGAGAGCAATCCCACAAACGGGTTACAAGTCATCAGACTTTACATACTCCGATTCGGAGAATGGAACTTTCTGCACGTTTCTAGTATAACAAACCATTTGATTTACCCGGATTGACAGGTCAATTCGACTCACTACTGATTTTTTTTAAAAAGGTGAGTGAATTCTTAGCATGTACTTGCTTTGAATTGTTGTGACTTGTATACCGTAATTGTTGAAAGAAGTTATAGAAGACATTCTAATATAATATAAACTGAAAAAAAGTTGAAATCATTTTCATGAATTAGAAAGTTAACTGAACAAATGAAAAATTGAAACTATGTCTGACTATGGAGATTATTTATAAACAATATTTCGTTAAAAACCGTACCGAAAATCAGCATTGAATCGTACAGTAAAGTAAAGCAGAAAGAAAACAAGACGAAGAAAGTCCTACGTCAACTCAGCTCACTTCTTATCTTCACTTCATTCCAACAGTTCCCCAAACGAATCGGTTGGCTGCGAGATTTCATTTGGCATCGGTTGCTGCGCTGGAGTCCGCATATTTTTTGGAATTCATTATGAATGGAATTTTTCCATTCTGATTTCAATCGGAATCCATTCCTGAAAATTGAAAACGATAAGCTCTAAAAAAAGTGAACCGAAAAGTAATACCACTTTGACTCTGTTCCTGGGTACTCTGCTGGTGTATCACCGGCTGGCATCAGTATTTAAATTACCAGTAACAATGTAAACACTCCATAAATTAAAGATAGGGGAGACCGGGGCGCAAAAAAATGGTTCTGAAAATAATATTATCACTCGGAATGTTATACACTGTTCGAAAGCTATAACCTTTAGCTGCAAAACGCGTTTGGCTTGAGTTACATATTTCCACTCATACGAACGCAATCTGACTCGGAGTGAGCCAGCCTCGAAATCGAAAATATCAAAATGGGTGAGGTGAATATACCCACTTACATTTTGACGCAGCAAACAATAAGGCATGACCAAATGTTGTGTGTGAGTAGAATTGTAATGCTTTATTTACACCTTAGAACTTTTTCGTACATGGAAAATCTCATTTCATCTTAAAATTGTTGAATGTTTTGGTTAGTTATGAAAAATGATGAACAAAAAAAGTTAAATAAAATGGCATTGTTTCTGAGTTAAGACCAAAGAAGAGAGTCTGTCTCAGGAAAACAATTCACGCATGAAAAAATGAGCTCTGCGAGAGTGTTCAATGCAAACTTTGTAGCGAATGGTGATTATTGAGTAGATCATTCGATGGTTCGGAATCTTCGTTCATCTTTTGTTCTACCGATGTCGAATGTGCTTTAGAAACACACACCGAATTTCTCTTCCGGTGTTCAGTAATTATTTTTACGGTAATGAATTGTAAAACATTATTTTCACTGAACGATTCTGTACTATTTATCCAATTCGTAGTGAATCGATTGATAATAACGAAGGATTTCATTACTGACTATATCATTTAAAAAACCCATATCTGCCAAATTGAACTGAAGTATTGTTTTACAGTTTTGTAGCTGTAGGTAAACAAAACGGTTCAAGTCGTTTTAAATCTGGCGATTTCCAGATAGTTAGCATATACACTAAAGTCTTTTTTTTTGCGCATTTACGTACCGCATAAAAAAAACCGCTTAACTCTGAAAATTCGCATAGAAAAAACCGCATAACTCTGAAACTTCGCATAAAAAAACCGCATAACTCTGAAAATTCGCTTAAAAAAAGTCGCGTAAAAAACCGCATAAAAAAAGACCACATAAAAAAAGACCTCAGTGTATTCCAGTATTTGTATTTTTAAAGCGACGTAGTATTTCTTTTTCAGCTCGCAAACAAAATGGCTGGTGGTAACTCAATTTACTGAACCAACGACTGTAATCAATAATATGAATAATTGATATGAATAATATGAATCAATGAACAGTAAGTAACTAATCATAAATAAATAAACTTGTTAGATGAACATATTTTGAGATATTTTTGTTTAAATTTATGTGCTTTCCAAATTCTACTGGTTATCGGTTAAATTTACCAAGAAATGATAATACTTTACAGCTTACGACGATAATATATGTACAGATTATTGATAAATTTTACCGATCGTCGGCAATAAATGATGAACAAGTCAGTAATATTATGACAGGAAGATGTTCAGAGCGATTGTACCGTTCGTTTAGCAAATGAAATTTCACGGAACTAATTACTGAGTGTTCAGCTGTTTGAAAGTCACTAAAATTTCACCGTTTTCCGTAAACATTGCTGACTTCTTCGGTGAGAATCATATCTTTCAAATTGATTTATTTCGGAAGTGATAAAGTAAAAACTTAGTCTTGAATTGAAAAAATTGTACGCAAAACGCTCAATTTTCTGTAACTCCTGAAATTTCCTAATGGTAAGCAAGTTTTTCATTGTTTCTATTTTAATTTATATCTTGAATTTGATATTTCAGCCCTATCAAATGGCCGGTGATCAGGCACTTCATCCTACCATCAACGATGATCAATGATATGAATCGTAGTTATATAAATATAAATCATTGTTGAGTAGTAAGTATTTATTAAAGTAATTATAGATAAATTAATTGTTGGATTTTTTAATTTATGTGCTCCTTTAATTTCACGGGTTCCAGTGAAATTTACCGAAGAACAGTAATAGTTCACGACGTTCAATTAACTACGGATTATTTGTAAACTTCACCGAGCGTCGGTAATTAATAATGAACAAGTCGGTATAATTATGACAGGATGATAGATGTTCAGTGCAACTCTACCGAACTTTCAGCACATGAAACTTTTACGGAACTGATTACCGAAGTTTCAGCTGTTTGAGAGTCAGTAAAATATATACCGACATCCGCAAAACATTAATTGATGTGCGTCTCACACGTCGTCGGTAATATCAGTAATTGGTGAACGTCGATTATGCCCGAGATTTTGGGATTTTTGGACTAGTTTGTTGGGACGTACTCGGAAATTGTGCTGAGTTTCAACAAATCAGATAGTTTTTGTGAATTTATTTATTTATTTGTTTATTTTTATTGATTGATTCCATCTGACTGAAGTCTACAGGAAATATTACCTCATATTATATCGATAAACTATTTTTAATCCGTGTTATGAATCGGCAAGATGGTTCTCCGAATTCGAAAAACTCTTCGACAGATGTAAAAGTGCGGATCACTGATGTAAACGGTTCGTAAAATCCAAAGCTAGTACGATGGAAGCGAGGTACAAGTTAGGATCCATGACGCAGAGATCTGGATGGCAGTCGGATCCATAACGATAACAATAGATTGGGACTGTTGACTTCTCCATTCAAAATTTTTGTAACAAATCCAGCCTGTTGGATACAACGACGTCGTTGAAGAGTTTCCATATTTAGCAGCTTGCAGCGAGCATCATACGGTGGTAGATTTATCGGGTCACGCCAAGGAAGGTACCGCAGTGCAAATCTGATGAACTTGCGCTGCACGTTTTCGATCCTCAGGCTCCAGGTCAATTGATAAGGATGCCAAACAATTGAAGCATTCTCCAGTATTGGCCGAACGAGAGAGCAGTAGAGAGCTTTTAATCAGTACGGATCAGAAACATGTTTTGATATCTTCGTGATAAACCCTAATTGTCGATTAGCTTTTGCGATTACTGCTGATCGATGCAAATTGAACGTAAGCTTTTGATCAAGTAGCACACCTAAATCACTAAATTGGTGAGTTCTTTGCAGAATAACATTATCGATGACATAGTCGAATCTTATTGGCTGTTGCTGCTAATTGTGGCTAATTCTCATCATATGAGCTAAAGACAACGAGGCAACGTGCATGCAGTGAATAGATTTGTGCAGACTTACCCGTGGTGGTGTCCTTCTCGTCATGTACTCTTCCGCCGCCATTAGAATCCTCGCTGCAGCCCAAGCGGGTGATGTTAGTACCACGGTGTGCCTTTAGCAAATTTCATGCCTTGCAGAAAACGCCACCAAACTACCGAAGAAATCTCCAGATGGTGGTGTCGAGTTGCCTCACGAGGCTCCACCTTTGCACGGTGACAGTACGGAATGTCTCGTTAATAGACGGTGACCATGGATTCGGCCAATGCAGTTGTGCACCGGACAGACGACCACTCCTGTGGCACTTGCTTCGTTTTTATGCGCAATGTCTTCCAGAGGGATCCCGTGATGGCTCACTGCTGGAGCTGGAGTCACGATTCAAGTGGAAAACTTCCACTCTGCTCGGCGTGCACAGTCCGATCGCCGTTCGTTCCGAAAAAGGACTCACAACTGGTGGCTGATGATGGCCTGGCCACGATTTGAACGGAACACTCCCACTCTTCCCGGCGTGCACGGACCGAAACCCGCTGGTTCCGGGAAAAACTCACTACCGGTGGCCTAGCCACGATTTGAGCGGAACTCCTCCACTCTGCCCGTCGTGTACTGTTCAACCAAGCTGGCCGGCGGAAACTGAAAACTGACTCGTGACCAGCACTATCTCACTCTGACTGTCAAGTTAGCCTCGTGTCAGAGTGAACCAGTGCGCCCAATTTTTCAGATTTATGCACTCTTAATTAAATCTACCTACATGCACGTAATATTTAAATTTACTTATATTGTTTATGATTCGGTTTTCATAAACTAAACGTTACACTGTTTGGTACGATGGTAGGACATAACCATGCAATTTGAAATGCTCACGGTCAGCTTGTTTCGATGACACCAGTCGACGAATTGATCTAATATTGTTTGAAGGCAAACGCAGTCCTCAGTAGATCGAACGATGAAATAAATCTTTAAATCATCGGCATACGCTAATTTACATCCAGGCCTCAGAATTCGTAAAATGTCGTTGAAATACAGAATGAACAGCAACGGACCTAGGTTGCTTCCTTGGGGTACTCCGGACGAGTTAGAGAAACTGGAGGATTTAGTTGAGCCAAGCTTAACACGTAGAGTTCTGCAAGTCAAGTATGATCTCAGCCAATTAGTTATACGCTCTGAAATCCCTAGTTTAGATAACTTTGCAAGCAGAATATCATTGTCAATTGTATCGAAAGCCGCTTTAAGATTCGTATAAATTACGTCCACTTGCGCTCCATGTTCTAAACAAGTTGTTGTGAATTGGATAAGATTTGTGGTAACTGATCGTCCTGGCATAAATCCATGTTGATCGTTCGAAATATAGCATTTAGCTTTAGCAAGGAGAGCATTGCTAACAATAATTTCAAAAATTTTGGATGCAGCTGAGAGACTTATAATGCCACGATAATTTGCCACATTCCGTTTTTCTCCTCTCTTGAAAACAGAAACTATAAACGATTGTTTTCAAATCGCCGGGAATCGAGATTCAACATGTGACTGGTTATAAATTCTACACAATGGCTCGGCAAGAGCTTCAATATTACGGCGAAACACGACGGAAGGTATACCATCCGGACCGGGCGAGAACGTACTCCTAAGTTTCCGAGTAGCTTTCCTAACCATATCAAGTGTGTAACATAGGATACATCAAAATCAACCAGTTTATCAGGAACATCCAATACTGCCAAGTCAATTTCACGCTTGGTAACGTAATGCGCGGCGAATACTGATGAGAAATGATTGGCAAACAATTCGCATTTCTCCGTACTTTTTGATGATTCAGTATCGTGTAAAAATATACTCACAATGATTTTATGGTTCGGACCGAGTCTAGTGGCCATTTTGGCCTTACTGCTTGCGAGGTCATAACACAAACAAAAATTATTTAATTTTAAAAACCACTACTACCATTCGATCTAGCGCATCTTAATTTGCTAAAAACATTCACTGAATATGAATTGTTCCTGGTAATAACAGTTCGGCTGAAAAGTTCGTATCGTTTTATAGAAACACACATTTTTTTGCCAAAATTCGTTTTTATTATTCAACATAATTGCCATCAGAGGCGATACAGCGATTATAGCGATCTTCCAACTTTTCGATACCATTTTTGTAGTACGATTTGTCCTTTGCCTCAAAATAGGCCTCAGTTTCAGCGATTACCTCTTCATTGCTTCTGAATTTTTTACCAGCGAGCATTCTCTTGAGGTCTGAGAACAGGAAAAAGTCACTGGGGGCCAAATCTGGAGAATACGGTGGATGAGGGAGCAATTCGAAGCCCAATTCGTTCAATTTCAGCATGGTTTTCATCGACTTGTGACACGGTGCATTGTCTTCATGAAACAAAACTTTATTCTTCTTCAAATGAGGCCGTTTTTTTGAAATTTCGTCCTTCAAACGCTCTAATAACGCTATATAATAGTCACTGTTGATGGTTTTTCCCTTTTCAAGGTAGTCGATGAAAATAATACCATGCGAATCCCAAAATCCAGACGCCATAACCTTACCGGCCGATTGTTGAGTCTTTCCACGCTTTGGGTTCGGTTCATCGCGTGCAGTCCACTCAGCTGACTGTCGATTGGCCTCCGGAGTGAAGTGATGGAGCCATGTTTCGTCCATTGTTATATATCGACGAAAAAAATCGGTTTTATTTCGATATAACAGCTCCAAACACTGCTCAGAATCATCAATTCGTTGTTGTTTTTGATCGATTGTGAGCTCACGCGGCACCCATTTTGCACAAAGCTTTCTCATATTCAAATATTCGTGAATAATATGTCCAACACGTTCCTTTGATATCTTTAGGGTGTCAGCTATCTCGATCAACTTCACTTTACGGTCATTGAAAATCATTTTGTGGGTTTTTTTCACGTTTTCATCGGTAACAGCCTCTTTTGGACGTCCACTACGTTCATCGTCTTCGGTGCTCATATGACCAGTACGAAATTTTGCAAACCACTTACGAATTGTTGCTTCTCCCGGTGCAGAGTCTGGATAATACTCATCAAGCCATTTTTTGGTATCGGCGACACTTTTTTTCATCAAAAAGTAGTGTTTCATCAACACACGAAATTCCTTTTTTTCCATTTTTTTCACAATAACAAAAGTAGCTTCACTCAAAATGCAATATCTTACAAACTAATAATCAGACAGCTGTCAAATTTATACACGTATCTTTTGAAGGTTGGTACTAACTGAAAATGGTATGGATTTAATTCTAGTGGCGCCCTCTCATAGAAACGATACGAACTTTTCAGCCGATCTGTTATGTTCTACAACCCTAGAAAATAATACTTTGATTTAAAAAATCGACACAAAATCGCTCAATAGAGTTTGCTCTGAAGATGAAGGTATATTCCTTCGAAACGTTGGCCTTTAACGTAGAACAAATATTTTGTTAAGAAACATTTGACAAAAAAGCCATCTTTCAATATATTACAAAAGCCAATTGTAACAAATGCTCGGGTCCACGTACAGAGGGCTCAGCCGATAGGATGTGACATTTAATTTTCCAATTATTGCGAGTGCCCATTTTCTCCCCGGTCTCCCCTACTAGTGCACTATTCAGTACTTTTCCGGCACCCCCGGAATGAATATGGGAAGCGGTGAACATTTCGGATTAATAATCACTCGGCTTATCACTGTATATGAATAATACTTTTTCTGGCATTGATGTTTTGTTTCATTCCAAGATTTTATTATTGATTTTGGTTGCCGCCAAAATAGCATGATCTCTATCTAGTTCTTCCATACACTCTTTTTAAACTATTCAACTATCAATAGTCTTTTTCATTAGTAACACAGAGAGAATTACTGTACAGTTTTTTTGTTATTTATTTACAAGGGCAATGGTTAGGTTAATCAGCTTTTTATTATCTTATTCAATTTAACGAATGATGATTTTTTTTGTATCATTTGGCGAATAAAATCATGGTCAGGTAATAAAATTATACTAAACAGAGAAGTTTGGTATACAAAAACGTGGTACGACCTCAACCTAGAATTAAATTTACATTTCATTTTCCAGTTTGACTTCCGCTCTGCATTGTTTCGACATTTTGTATACCTTTACCTGCTGGTTGGCTCTACGGTTTTTGCATCCACTTTGCACCTGCCATCCACACAGATATAATATTTTTGCTCTCGTTTAACCTAATTTAGCCGGCAGGTCCTGCCGTCGTGTTGCGGGCCTAGAAGCAACCAGTTTCACCTATGCACGGTAAGAGCCGCCCAAGCGAGTCGCAGTGTCGGCTGGTGGTGGCCGAGTTGAAATACTAGCGGAACAACCGTACCCGGCCATATCAGCAGCAACAGCATCAACAGCAGCACCCACAGCGGCATCGGAAAGGAATACTGCGAGTGGCATGAATGAGCGCTGGAGGCACTGCCTTTCGCTTTACTGTCCGTGTCCAGCTGGCTCCGGTTGGCGTGCTGCATAGCGGCTGGCTTCTCACCTGTGTGCGTGCAACGAGAAGGATGGAAAAGAGAATGTTAAGTGTAATGCGATTAGTGTGTTGTTGGGAGGAAAATTGGAAATAATATTTCGTTGTGTTCGGAAAGTGTTGCACCGCGCTAGCCGTTTTCGGAACCGAGAATTTTATGGTCTACTGTAATTGAGTTACACTCTGTATTGACTTTGCGATTGCATTTTGTACTGGTGGCCAATCAACGGTGTTAGGTCTGTGTAAGATCGAGTTGAGTACTGTCTGTTCCGTAGGAAGTTCATTCGTCATTCGACTCGGTGGAAGAATTAACACATTTGATTGCAGAAAAAAATAGTAGGCTATGGAAGCATTGCGAATGGTGAAATTAAATGTCACTTCGATGTTTTGAAAAGTAAATTTCATGTATTATACCTATTATCAAGTGGACCAATGTCACGGCATTTATCGAGAATTCTACGATAAGTTAGAAACTCGTAAATGCGATGTAGAACTGCAGAAGCTGTATCGATCGGTGCAGTGTGGGAAACCAGGCTTGCAACGATTTATGAACATTTTTAATAGTAGGGGAAACCGGGGCGAGTTGGCCGAGTTTCGCTTTCGGAATTTCTGTACTCTTTCTGGTTAGACTTTTTGATAAACGCTTTGCTCTGTCATGAAGATATACCTTTTTAGCACATGTGTGATTTTTTTTATTCCTGTATGAAAATCAAGAAAATAGTTATTAACAATCAAATGCGGAGAAAAAAATCGGCCAACCAACCGAGTTTTCTAAAATATGTGAAACACATCAATTGTATCATTAAACGATTTCATTAGTTAGCAAAGTCTTTATGCTTAACATTTCTTTATGTAAGTACGTGAAAAAACTCCCCTTCTTGGTTTTTGAGTCGTCTTTTTAACTATTTTGGAATTAGTTTCGGCAGCATTAGTGAACTTTTTCAGTTACCCTTCTACCTCTTCCTCCACCAGCGTTCGCGTTTACGCTTGGTTTCATTTTTTACACCTCCAATGCTCCTTTAATAAGAGAATTGTTAAAATATTGAATTAATTCGGGATTCACGACCTTGACGCTCCTCCGAATCAGCCTTGGGAAGAGGTCTGTTATTTTCAGGATGACTTACATCTGCAGCAGATTCTATACTGATGGACGATTTTGTTCGGCGTTGGGTCAATCTGCGAGAAATCCTGTCAGGAACTCTAAATACATGAAATTTTGGAAATCGAAAAAAAATTTTGATGCCAAAAGGCTTAGAATTGCATGAAACGTCGAGATTTAAAGACTGCCCCAGAAAGTATGGACGCAACCAAAGACCGCTGCCATTTCGCAATGCTTCAGAATCTGTCAATTTTTATGGCTGCGTCCTGTTGTTTACAATCTTCTCTAACCACTCGTTTTCATTAGTTTGTCTCGAAATGCGTGGACTTTCAGCAGAACAACGTCGAAAAATTGTGTACAAATGGTGCACAGAACACGGACTGTCACTGAGAAAGCTAGCGAAAATGGAAGGAGTAAGTGAAAAAGCCGTGCGAAATGCAATCAGGAAGTTCGGTGAGGATAACACCTTTGAGGATAAACCGAAAACGGGTCGAAAAGACGGTTCTGCTAACCCTCAGTTGGATAAACGTATACTGAAGACGTTCGAGCAAAAGAAGGAGGTTTCAGTTCGGGATGTGACCACTACTCGAAATCAACGGTAGAATGGTATACCACCAAAAATGTCACTTTCGTCCGAAAAAACGTGAATCCACCAAATTGCCCACAACTTCGACAAATTGAGGAATTTTGGGCATTAACGAAGGCACATCTTAGGAAACATGTCTCGGCAGCCGAAACCATTCAACAGTTTGAAAAAGATTGGAAAAAGTGTCAAAACTTGTCGCCAAGAAGTCTGTACGGAATTAAATGAGGAACGTTCGCAAGAATGTGCGCCAGCTAGTCTACAATGGCTAAGTAGCAAATGTTGAGAATAATATTCTGTTGTTGTAGTCTAATATTATCAGTATATCGAATAAAATTTGAATATCTAAGACTTGTGAATTATTTACAGCGAAATCAAAGTGCGTCCATACTTTCTGGGACAGTCTTTAGGCACTTTAGTCGACGACACGACCAGGCACTCCGAAGAAAAATCTGAACAAAAAGTGTTCGTGAGTGATTTACCGCCAGTTACCATAAATATAGCGACCCCTCGATAATCATGAAAATAATCTTCTTGAGCAACACTGTTTAAGTTGCTATGAACTAGTTACCAAGGAGCGCCAAAATAGATAAACAAATCATTTGAGAAAGTTGTCAAACTTTTATATAAATTTAAATTTTGTTTCAACGTTCTTTTTAGATTTGCGCCAACCACAATAGTACAATAACCAAATCTGGTACTAGAAGTAGTGTTGCGACAGAAAGGCGTCATCCTATATCATTCACAGCTACCCATTAGCTTTATCTGCAGTGTAGTCATCTAACTCATCCATGATGATGGTCTTTCTTTTTAGAAATATCCAATCGAGTTTCCGAAACAAATCACTTTTGCTTAACATACTGTCAACCAACCCGGAAGTTAGTACCAGTCTTCACGAAATGAAAATGAGACTTCATTGTTAAATTGTATCCGACACTCTTTACATTCGACTACTTCAACAAGTTCCAGCAGCCTTACGGTAGACCGTAGTTACAGTCTGTTTTCTGTTTGAGACACAAATAATCAAATTATTTGAAGGAGACCTGTTTGCACTGGAGGCTTTCGATGTGCACTCAAAACCTATAATTTCGATCAGATCTAATATACTGAGAAATTTGATTCCCGTGCTGTTCAAGTGCCTTTCATATTCATCGAAGTATACACGCACTTTGCGGAGACCTCAAATCACTGAGAGTAGAAGTAGAGTAGTTTCCAAAATATAACAGGGCATTGTTTTACAACATATATGCTTATTAGCGGAGAGGGTTGAACGATTTGGAACAAGGGGCAAATTGAAATGGTTTTACTTTAGAAAGTCATTAGAAAATAACAAATATGCTTTCAATACTACATTCTGATGATCGGACTGATAAAAAGTTTCGCAATGACGGATTGAATGACTGCAAAACTTAACACCATTTAAAAACTCATTTACATAGCAGATAGTCATTATAGATCTAAGTATGGTTACGTTGAACTATTTAACAAACATCCACCAATATTAAATTGTCTGAAAGTCATTTTTAATATGTTCGAGCACCAGCAAGCCTTAACGAAGACCTCTATCCGATTAAACTAAATGACAATACCACTCGAGGCAGTTTGTTTTGTTTACATTTCTTAAGTCTCCAATATGCAGTAACCAACGTTATGGTAACTGTTATTTAAAATCAATAATCTATCAACTTGTGTTGCCAGTTTCAATAGTTTTTCAGGCGATTTCGTTTTGACATTACCAGTTACTGAGGGGTAGTTAAATTTGCGATACAGTTTCGATAGAGGAGTGGCAGGTCGTGTCGTCGCTTTAGTGGTGTCCATACTCAATTAAGCATGCGGTTTACATGTGGAGCACATGAATCAAGTAGGCTCAGTAAAATAGTCACACAACACAGCTCGTCAATAATCCAGTATTCATATTTTGCTCTTCAGTCGGCAAGCATTGCACAACTCGATACGCGCCAAACAATCATTGTGTGGAAAATTTTCAATTCCATACGGGTTGTACGGATTTAAAATCTAAAAATTTTAATCCGTACAACCATGCTTGGTTGGTGTCCGTACATACATTTTGCGACTTTGTTTTATGTATATAGAAGATGTGTGATGCGGATTTTGCGAAAGTTTTATGAAAATGAAAATTAATGTTTGTGATTCATCGTCGTTCATTTTTGTATAAATCTGTTTCGTTGTGTCAAAACTTGTGAATACGTTCTGGAAATGAATCACAAAAGTCCAGCCCTATTTCCTCGTTTTTGTATTTCGAAATTTATTTGATGTCCATAAATGCTGCGGTATAGAACATCAAGATGGAATTAAAGCGTGTTACACTTAACCTAAGAAGTAACAAATCAAATGACCCACAACCAATTTGTCATGAATGTACGTTAGAGCAAATTCAGCAGCTGCAAGATTCATATGGGTGGTATATAATATAACTGAAACTGAAACAAACGTATCCCCAGCAAGCCGTTTTAGTTTTATTCATTCGAACTGTTCTACTGTCAAATTGAAAACTGGTATACGCTGCAGTTCTATTTTTTTCTATATTTGAAACACAGATAAAACGCTGTTGGGGCTGTCAGTTTATTTTGTTATAATTTCTAGATTTTAATTTTAAAACTAACATAAATTATGCATCTAGAACTAGAACACTGCAGAACATGCCCTTAGAGTTATCAAATTTGCTCTAAGCAGACCATGTCAGCTTGGAGCGAAATCAATCTTCAGTTCAGCAACGCCATCGTACGGCATCACATTCAACATGTCATGTCAACTGTACGGGTGCGCAGTGCTGCTATTTTGACGCGCATGTATTTGACATTCCTCTACTTCTATGTGCGAGATTCGATGCGGAGGGCGTCATGCTCACAAAAAGGATGCTGCCAATGATTTGTTCGGGAAATGTGAGAGCTATGATGTGTTTGCTCGAAGTGAAACTGTCATCCAATGAACACGCACACACAAAACTAGATTTATGAAATAAATGACATGATTGTCAGATGTTTTAAAATGATTGTTTAAAAGTATTATTTAGGGTGTATGAATAACGTTATTCTAGTCTAGTTAGTTGTTTTATTCTTAGTTCAGTTGTTAGTCAGGGTGAAAGGTTTTATAGGAGCTTTAAAAATTATTATACTACTTGTCAAAAAAGGCGCATACTATAACACATGGATCAATAAGTCCCGAGACTAAAGCAGAGATGGCGCTCGTAGTAAACCAGTAACCACGTCTTTCTAGAGTACTAACCTTTGCTTGAAACGGGTCAAAATTTTAAGTCGATCCGACCAGAAACAGCTGAGTTATCGAGGTTGGAGTAAAGTCGTTTTGTAGTTTGTTTAAAAAATGGGAAAAAACCGAGTTTCGTGTTTTGATAAAACATTGTTTTTTAATGGGTAAAAACACCGTGCAAGCGAAACAATGGATTGAAAAATGTTATCCGGACTCTTGTCCATCAAAAGCAACGATTTGTCGGTGGTTCGCCGAGTTTAAACGTGGTCGTACCGACACAAATGACGCGGAACGCTCGGGTAGACCGGTGGAAGCCGTTACACCGGAAAATGTGAGTGAAGTGACAAAAATTATAATGAAAGATCGTAAAGTGAAGCTCCGTGAGATTGCTGAGATGACACAGATATCATATGGAAGTGTATTTACTATCCTTCATGAAAAATTGAGCATGAAAAAGGTTTTTTCCAAGTGGGTGCGCGATTGCTTTCGATGGAACAAAAACAGCAACGAGTCGATGATTCAGAAAGCAGTTTATCGCTATGTACTCCCTACAAAAAAGATTTCTTGCGTCGTTACGTGACCATGGACGAAACATGGATACATCACTACAATCCAGAGTCGAAGCGGCAGTCATCTGAGTGGCGCACAGCTGGCGAAAGCCGTCCGAAAACGCAGCAGTCAGCTGACAAAGTCATGGCGTCAGTTTTTTGGGATACGCATGGCGTGATTTTCATTGACTACCTCGAAAAAGGTAAATCGATCAACAGTGATTATTATATTGACTTACTGGTGCGTGCGAAGAAGGAAATCGCAAGAAAACGACCGCACATGCAGAGAAAAAAAATCCTTTTTCATCAAGACAATGCACCCTGCCACAAGTCGATGAAAACAATGGCGAAATTGAACGAATTGGGCTTTGATCTGCTTCCCCATCCCCCATACTCGCCAGATTTAGCCCCCAGTGACTACTGGCTCTTTGCTGATCTTAAAAAAATGATCCAGAAAAAAAGATTTGGCTCAAATGAGGAGGTCATCGCTGAAACTAAAGCTTATTTTGAAGCGAAAGATAATTTTTTTTTATAAACATGGTATTGAAAAATTGGAAAAACGTTGGAACCATTGTATCACCCTAAAAGGTGATTATGTTGATGAATAAAAAAAAAATTTCCAAAAAAAATGTTGTTTCCATTGTCAGTCCTGGGACTTATTGATCCATGTGTTAGTTGTCATAAAACTGGTATCGATTGCAGAAGCAATTGCAAAGCTCTTTTAAATTATAATCAGAACCAAAAGGCATTTGAATTATTACATGGGATGCTTCAACTCCGACTTTTTTATTTCGTTTTCCACCAGATTAATCGTTTAATCTACTCGATTACAAGATAATCGATCGTGTGCTGAAATCCGTCTCTTATTTTTAAACCAGCACGGTAAAACGATGACGGAAAAGAACATCCGAACCTGTCCAAAATTTCACATCAAACATTTTGCTGACTTGGTAGTTTTATCAGGACATCTGCTGGTGCCCGTGTCTGATATGGTTAGCTGAAGAAATGTCCTCAAACGAAATTAGTCAGCATTATTTCATTACGTGATATGGAATTGGATGGTAAAATTGAATTATCGCGAGCAGAAATAGAATTAGTTTCAACCCAGAACGATGTTGTCTTTCCATTTTGTCGTATGAGGTATGTTCCCGTGTTGGGCAAAATTAAACACCTTCTTCCCACCGGTATATTTAAAACTGTTATCAGATTCACCATGGCAACCAGCTACACTAGTAATCGCAATGTTCTACATTTTCGGAGTTTTTGTTCCCCAGTTTTTTCTATGTATGTATGTATCTGTTGGTACACTTACCTTGCAGAACGTGTACGATGATGCTGGCTGACCGCGTGTTGGACGGCGCACATGTGTAGTTCCCGGCGTGTTTCGAATGAACCTCCTTGATTGTTAGTACGCTGGTGACGGGCGAAAGGATGTGCGAGTACGGCAGAAATCCGCTGTGGTTCAGCCACTGCTGATGATGGTTTTCGCCGGTCTGGTTAGTCAGCTCAGTCGCACCGGGTTCTGTCATACCGGACGCGGGATCCAGCAGCATCGGAGGTCCCATCGCATCAAGTGCATTCATACCGAAGCTTCCGTCGTCCTCGTCGAGAGCGGTTCCCTGAGGGTGATGCTGTCGGTGCATGTGAAGGCGATGGTGCAGCAGTTGCTGATGCTGGTGCTGGTGGTCACTGGGATGATGCAGATGCAGGTGTCCACCGGTTTCGGTTGCTTCGGCCGATGATGCTGCCCCGGCAGCAGTCTGGAATGGCGTTACGGAAAATCCATTCTGCTGGTCAAAGTTTACCATACTTTGCTCGTGGTACCTATCCGGGCGGGACGAAACAAACCAGTGATGAAACCAGACAAGTTTGAAAGTGTTATAGTCGGTTAAAAGTTTGCCGTTATGCTAACGAGATCGCATTAAAACTATATTCTATATAGCATCTGTCTAAAAGCATGCCATATAAATGTGATAAACATCGAGTGTGAAGTTTTTTACGCGGGAATCCGGGCAGCGGATTAAGCTGGAAGCGAATGCAACTGACTGAACTGGATACTGACGTTGAAACGCTGAAACGCTGAGGGATTTACTGGGAGTTTAGTTTAGCTGCATAAAGCTGCAATTCAGGCTAAGCGCAACTCTGACAGTAGAGATAACCATTATGTGCAATGGGAGTGCTTTCAAACTTGCAAAACGTTTCGAAAGGTGTTTACATTTTGCATAATGTTTGCTTTAGTACTTCCTTCGTAACGTTTATTCTCGATTCTGTAAAATACGAGAAGCATAATGTGTTTTAGTTTTATCATAGGGAACAAGGAATCGAATTTTTTTAAAGAGATTCGACTAACTTTTCTGTTGATTTTCTCATATCCGAAAAAAGACAGCAAAACGTGAAACAAAAATCTTGACTGAACCAGTAATGTTTCATGGTAAAACTAAAAACTCATAAATGAGCGTCATTTTCTTTTGGAAAGTATGAAGAAACAACTAATGAGCTAAAAGTGAAAAGAGATTCAATTGAGCTGACTACACTACACTACAGTTCAAGTGCAACTATTGTATTTTTGAATAATTTAAAACTGTAATGAAATTAATAATAAACAAACTGATAAGTAATTGTAACACATTGAAAAATTAGAGTGTTGTATGCAAGACAAGACCGATCACAATTACATTAAAAATGAAATAATTCTAAGGTACCCACAATAAATACAAAAATAAAGATGATGATGGATGCACTAAAAGTAACAAATTACAAACTTGCTCTACTTTTAATGTTTAAGTTTTTGGCCAATGATCAAAATGACTATTAGATTCTTTCAGAATAATTGATTCTACTCTATTTTGATGCCCTTAACAAATTTTTACATTTGAAATTTTTTGAAAAATATCCTTTAAATGAAAGTCAATTATGATGATTTCAAAGTTACTTAAAACATCAATTTTAGATACGAACAACCCCAAGATATAAATCTGGACAAATGAAACGATTTTATATCATAATAATTCTCAAGACAGAGAACGTACAAACTTAATCATTTTATAAACAGCGATTAGAGAAGATTTGAAATATTTTGATCGAAAAATGTGAAAGTGAAAAATTTGAATAACCGTCAACCAATAAACTCAGTAATGGTGTAATTTTAATGATCCTTCGTTAAAAAGCATCGATAATCTTCGGAAAGTGTCTGAAAATAGAATGGCAGCAATACAAGGAAGAAAATATGTGACACAGTCCGCGAAACATATTTTGTTACTTCAATTGATTTTCACTTTTGCATATTAAGGAACCAATGCATACGCAACCAATTTCCATAATTTTATTCATATTGTAACTTGATTTTATTAATACATGAACGAACATTATCATTGTTACAACGCATGTAGTGATAAGACACTTGTTGTTTTGATGTAAATGATAATTTAACTAACTTTAACTGGCGGTGACCCGAGTTTAGTAAGGATTTGAATGATACATGTAAAATCGCAGATCAGCTTGTATTGAGTTCATCTCTAATACTGTATTTTATTGCATCCGATAATTCTATATATGTGAGTCTGTGCAACTTATTTGTACTAAGTTCCGAATCTTTTGAAGCGTTTTATTCCTGGTGGGACAACAGCTTGTTCAAATCGATACTGCATAACGAATGGCATTGCATTATTTTTCCTACACTTAGTCTGGATCCCTTCTATAAGATTCTTGGAAGCAAGATTAGACCAAAATATTATGCTTTAGACGACTAAATCAATTTCTAACTATTCAATAAGGTTACACGATTATTTTTCTAGTGCATTGTTATTGTCTTTTGCGAATTGAATTGCATCCAACTCTTTATAAAACTGGATGTAAACAACATTATTTGTCTTATTGCATTGAAGTAAATGTACACGTTTAATGTCAAGATGCATTTGCTTCTTAAGCAAACCTTCAAGTTCTCGTATCGAAGGTCGAATTTTGCACTGCCTGAAGTCAATAATAATTGTATTCTTTCGTAGCAGCGGTAGCTTTTGTTCGTTTGGTTCACTCATTTCGAGGTCGTTCTATTGTTCACTACACAATACTGTTCTTGGTTACTTCCGTCCCGAACGTTTTGCTATTGTCGAATGGCTTAAAATTTCGATTTCGGAAATCTCAAAATTCCTGAAAGTCAACTTTTAATACAATTTTTTTTCGGGATGACACTAAATCTCGACATTTCGTGCAATTCATTTTTTTTTCGATTTAAGAATTATTTTAATTCAGTACACACTTAGATTTTTTCCCGAATCTCGGCAGACATTAATACAACTGAAATTCTCGGTATTTTTATTTTGACAGAAAATTTTCCTTTACCGAGATTTTCGATTTCGAGAAAACTATAAATTACCGAGATCTTCGTCGCTTTTGGAAACAAATGACCGAAATTACCAGTGTTCAAGCATGTGAGCTAATGCCGAGACTTTAAGCGATTTTTTAAAAATAAAATTTTGAATATAAAATTAACATTCCAGTTAAAATTCGTTATTATTGATTTATTTATTTCAACATGGCTGGTTGTTGAACTGTACAGGCTAGGAAATGTAAAATAAGAAAAAATATGTTCCATGAAAAAAATAGGATGTACTTCCATGTTATTTACAGTAGAGAACACAATTCGATTTTCCGCAGAAAAACAGATTTCGGCTACAACGAAAATGTCAAATGTTGTCACGAATAATCGTCGAACATTGAACAAATTTGTTCTTAATATCACGATATGTGTTCATATGTGGAATTAGTTGCAAATAAAAATTGAATCCGAATATATAATATATGTATATTCGGATTCAATTTTTATTTGCAACTAATTCCACATATGAACACATGCACCTATTTACATCACTCAGTTTTGCACTGAAGAAAAATGGCTACTTTGATGAATCACCGAATTTCGGTTGTCTAAAAGTTGTTTACCGAGATTTCGGTAAGTTGATATCATGATTTTGCTGATTTCGGCAAAACGACAAATTGCTGGTAAACACGGTAATTTACAAACCCGAATATCAGTATAACATTTTGAAGTGCCAAGAAATCGGAAATAAAAAGCTATCTTAGCCGAAATTTCAGTAAATTTTTTTTCACTGAGATCAAAATTATGTTTTAAGTGTGTACAACAAAGACTCTTGTTATGTGATTTTTTCATAGTTATGCGGATTTGTATGAGAAATTTAGAAACTTTATTTAAGTCGACTCTCTGGGACTTTTTTTCTCGAGATGACACCTAATCATTTCTTAATCATTTGACATGAGAAAAAAAATTTCGATTCGATATTTGTCAATAATTTGATTTCGTCGTTTCATGAACTTTTAAGACATCTGGAGACAAACAATTTTATGCCTTAGTTTTGTGGTTTTCGAACGAGTTTTCAAAATTATATGTTTTTAAGCGAATTTTTGAATTATGTGATTTATCTAAGCATATTTTCGAAGCTCTACTATTTTTTGCGTTTTACCTTTCTCATATAGAAAGGTTATGCAATCGCCTTGAAAATCGACTAGTAATAATTGGCCTGGAGGGCCAAGTGTCATATACATTTCGACGGTCCCGTACTGAATTCCTGTATTTCAAATTATTTATTTTATTTTTATTTTTTTAGGTCTGATGGTCCTACCAAAAATTACTGCATGTTTTCGGATTCAACAAAAATTAAAAGTCGTATAAAAATTTCAAAATTTGAATAAAAACTAGTAGAGTTTGAACATCATGTTAGTTGGTGACCGTTCTGTGCTGAAAGTACCTATAATTGTGAATCCACTTCGTTTTCTTTAGAATGACCTATGCGTGCCAAGCATTGTTTCGTTCTGTATGTTAAACTAACAATCCCTCGGTTTCTTTCAAAAATTGAAGAGAAAATGTTTGAATAGAATACCACAGTATTATATATGAAAAATGCATCATTACACCACCAGGTTGGATTAAAACAGGTTTTGTTATGATGTACGTATTCCTCACATAAAATTCGTTTGCAAAATGATACGGATCTCTATAAATATTTGCGTCGTCCCTAGATTACATTCAATAAGGTGAAACTAACGAGAGCAAGAAAATTGCCCGGCCACAAAAAAGGCACACGAATTTAATCCATACTGACGCTAGCTGAATGCGAACGCTCTGCTCAAATACTTGCGTAGCGGGACTAACGAGAGCCTTAAATTACTCGGCCGTCGGATTGCACACATTGCAATTTCATTATTACTGGCGCTAGTTTTTCAATAAAACACATAAAAAAATTATTTGAAATTAGCGCTGTTATAATACTATCGTCGTTAGACGTTTCAATAAGGCGGAACTAATGAGAGCAAAAAATGCTCTACCGCAGAACTGCAATCGGTGCGAATTAAGTCAATACTGATTTTTTATTCATTATACGTCTTTATTTGCATTTGTATAATGTACTTTGTAATTGTTAGGTTAAGTACCTTTTTATTTATCTTTCTTATTCTAACGGTAATGTTATTGCTTATTTGTTTAGTATATTTTATAGGTTGGAGATTTTTATTTCAGTGCTTGGATTTATTTACGTAAAATTTGTAACGAGAATGATGAGTTTCCATTTAAATACTCGAGCTGTGACACGATTACTGTCAATAAGGCGGAACTAGTGAGAGCACGGCCTTAGAGCTGCGCACGCTGCGAATCATCACAAAACTAATGCTACCATAAGAAACAAAGATTTCACCTTTCTCATATAGAGATGCTATGCAATCTCGGTGAAACCCCTTTTCTTTCAGCCGAAGCCGATAGGACATCAGTAAATGTCTCTGAGTGTGCGTTAAAACTGTGCACTCAATTTTCTGAGAGATAACTCAACCAATTTTCCATTTTTTTAGAATCATATGAAAGGCCTTATAATCTCATATATTGACTAATTTTAGCTGAAGCTGACTCTTGTCGTATTCTTACATGCTCCCGGCTGCTGTTATAGAACGATAATAAATTTTGAGTATTAACAAATTTAATACGTCATTTAAATGGACGATGCAAAATAAGTAGCAAATTTGCGAAACTGGACTTAACACTGCTTAACTTTAGAGGAAAAATAAGTCAAACATTTGAGCTACGTTGATTTCACATATCAACAGTTATGAGAATTCATTCAATGCACCACTGGGAGACTTAAAACATTTTTTTAATACTTGCGTCATTGCACGTTTGCAGTGAAAAAAAAGCGGGACTAACGAGTGGTAATAAAGGCCGAACAGCAGGACTGCACACGATGCGAATTAAATTAACACTGAAGCTAGCATTCCAATGCAAAGAGTTATCGAAAAGGTTTTTGGATTCTAGACTCTTAAAAGAATCGAATTGTTGAGCTTTTGATAAACAATGTTGTTTTAAATTATTCCCACTTTTGGCTCCGTCGAATGACAAGACTTTCTTTAACTACATGCTGCATTACACGTTCAAAGTTTAAAAGGGACTAAGAGATAGTGGACGGGGTGACAGATTAGAGATTAATGAGAGTAAAAAAGAATCGATGGACTGCACGCGGTGAGTATTGAATTAATGATGTTGATGATATATCAACGTATTTTTTTCGATGGCAACAAATCTCTCAGTTGAGTATTGTTGACAATTAAATGTTTAGTGATGTACTGTAACGAGATGAATGATATAAATACGATGTGATACAAATTAAATCCCACAAGACAGAAGTAACATTGAAGATCTCAAAAGAAATACCGTCACTCCCACTTCAAAGATGCTTATGAAGAGAGGAGGAAATACTAAGAAAATATCATGAAAATGAAAACAAATTTAGCTGACAGAAACCATTCCTTCGTTCTTTACGATTTTACCCAAGTTCTGAATCGAATTTGAAAGTTGCAGACTGATCTATTGAAAAACTTTTCCGACATAAGTTGGAATGTTCATTCAGTAATAGCCGTTCAACCGAGAAGGTTGTGTATAGAAGCGTACAGTTTAATAACGCTGGTTGGTTTACACGCGTTAAATACGACAACGGTTGAACTACAGGTAGAGACCTGTTGGCAGAAGCCGTTAAAACGTATAGTCGTGCTGCATAAGAGAGCCCTAGTGCTGGGCCAAGCTGGTGAAGGAAACAACAAAGGGCGTTTCCCAAACTCTACCCAGGCCGCAATATACAGCCACAAGTGCTGAGCAGGAGAGTGCAAAGGCACATCGAAGAGGAAGAGTGCAAAGGCACATAGAAGCAGGAGAGTGCAAAGGCACACCGGTGCGAAGGCACTTCGGTGCAGAAGCATATCGGTGCGGAGCACTAGGAAGAAGGAGACAAGACAACTCGGTCTTTCCACTGCCATACAACACGCAGGTATACACCGGTGACCTGCGCTGGTTACAGCTGGCGAAGACGAAAGCAAATCGGAATTCGAGTGGTGCTGGATGTCAGGTAGCAGTAGCATCACATCATATTCTATCGCTACAGTGAGCTTCAGCATTGTATCAACGTCCAGATACATCCAACAAGAACATCTAGAGCAACGAGGATCTACACGGCAGTGCAACGGAGATAGACAACAATTTCAAGGTAGAAGTTTTTTCTTTTCCTTTTGATTGAGTACTGTGTAGTGTTGGTTTCAAATTTTATTTTAAAGTTTAGTTAAAAATTTAATGTAATGGATGAATCCATGGACGTAAATCCTAGCATGAATCCGATACCCCCACGAACGAAAAAATATCAGGAGAGCTCTTCTGGGCCTTGGATAGTCTTTTTTAGACGTATATCAAAGCCATTAAACATTTTTCAAATTAATAAAGGTTTGACATCACGATACTCTTCAATCAAAGAGATCATAAAAGTAAATAACGATAAAATTCGTGTTGTGGTAAATAATTTGAAACACGCGAATGATATTGTCTCTTCGGAACATTTCAATAAAGAGTATAAAGTTTACATACCCTCCAAAGATGTCGAAATTGACGGTGTTGTTACCGAAGCGAGTCTTTCGGTAGATGATTTACTCAAGCATGGTGTTGGTCGTTTCAAGAACTCTATGCTTGAGGGTGTGAAAATACTGGAGTGCAAACAACTGTACTCAGTAGTTCATGAAGAGGAAAAAAAAGTTTATCGCCCATCAGACTCGTTTCGAGTGACATTTGCCGGGTCTGCGTTGCCGTCCCATGTCTATGTCGATAAAATTCGCCTCCCTGTTCGGCTTTTTGTTCCAAATGTAATGAATTGTACGAACTGCAAAAAATTCGGCCACACAGCTACTTACTGTAGTAATAAACCAAAATGTATTAAGTGTGAAGGGCCTCATAAAGATAATGATTGCAACAAGGAAATTGAAAAATGTATTTATTGTGGGAATAGTCCTCATGATGATATTTCAGTATGCACTGCATTTAAAGTGCACAAAGACAAAATTAAGCTTTCTTTAAAAGCACGGTCTAAGCGCACATATGCAGAAATGCTTAAAACGGTCATTGATGTCCCCCCTTTGGAAACCGAAAACGGGTTTTCAAATCTAGAGGAACCAGAGGACTCTGACTCTGACGAAAATAGTGAAGGTAATTCGTTTATCACTACCCAAGGGTCAGTTAAGAGAAAGAAGTCTTCCTCCAAATTACCAAAAAAGACACCCAAAATTTCATCTTCAAAAAAAGATCCCCGTGTTTAACAAAAAAAGTCAAAACCAAAGACTGTGCCTCCTGGTTTGTCGAATTCACAAACCAATCCAGGATCTAGTACAGAAAAAGATAATAATCCAGTGGGCTCCATTTCACAGCCACCAACAGGATTACTGAAGTTTTCGGAAATTGTTGAATGGATTTTCTCAGCATTCAATATATCTGAACCCTTAAAGACCCTCATAATGACATTCCTTCCAATAGCTAGAACCTTTTTGAAGCAGTTATCAGCTCAATGGCCAATTGTCTCAGGTTTTGTATCTTTTGATGGATAATTTATCACCCGTCGCAAATGATACAATCACTGTCCTGCAGTGGAATTGTCGAAGCATCATGCCAAAACTTGATTCATTTAAAATATTATTGCATAGTCAAAAATGTGATGTATTTGCTTTATGCGAAACATGGCTTACTTCAAACATAGCTTTAAATTTTAATGATTTTAACATTATACGTCTCGATAGAGACTCTCCGTATGGTGGAGTGCTTTTGGGAATTAAGAAATGCTATTCCTTTTATAGATTAAACATCCCTTCAACTTCTAGTATAGAAGTTGTTGCTTGCCAAATAAACATTAAAGGCAAAGATATTTGCATAGCTTCGGTTTATATTCCTCCAAAAGCACAAGTTGGACAGCAACAGCTTAATGAAATGGTTGAAGCCCTTCCTGCACCACGATTGATTCTGGGGGATTTAAATTCGCACGGTATTATGTGGGGTTCCGTTTACAATGATAGCAGATCATCTTTAATACAAAACATTTGTGACAATTTTAGCATGACGGTATTAAATATGGGTAGCATGACACGGATCCCAAGACCTCCGGCACGCCCAAGTGCATTAGATCTATCTCTTTGCTCAACATCAATTCGACTAGATTGCACCTGGAAAATATTGCCTGATTTACACGGTAGCGATCATTTACCAATCATCATCTCAATTAGCAGTAGCAATTGCATTGTTACTTCCGCTAGTATTCCATATGATTTGACAAAAAATATCGACTGGATTAAATACCAAAGTAGTATCTCTAGTATTTTGAATTCAATGGAAGAGCTCCCTCCACTTGAAGAATATGACTTCCTCATTTGTTCGATTCTGGAGGCAGCAGAACAATCCCAAACTAAACGCTTTCCTGGGCCAACGACTAACAGAAGGCCTCCCAACCCCTGGTGGGACAAAGAGTGCTCAGAGGCTAAACTCGCAAAACAAAATGCTTGCAAGACGTTTCTAAAACGGGGAGGAGGAACTCCTCAGAATTTTGAAAAACTTATGGTTTTAGAAACCAAGTACAAGAGCATACTTCGAGCCAAAAAATGTAGCTATTGGAGACATTTTGTCGAAGGTTTGTCAAGAGATACCTCAATGAGCACTCTTTGGAACACGGCCAGACGAATGAGGAATCGTAACGTGGGCAATGAGAGTGATGAATACTCGAACCGATGGATATTTGACTTTGCTAGGAAAGTTTGCCCAGATTCTGTTCCTACGCAGAGCATTATACGGGAATCTGCTCCAAATAATGGTTTTATTAATAACCCATTTTCAATGATGGAATTTTCTATAGCACTCTTGTCTTGTAACAATAACGCTCCAGGGTTGGACAGAATTAAATTCAACTTGGTGAAGAATCTGCCCAACCTCGCAAAAAGACGTTTGTTGGAATTGTTCAACAAGTTTCTTGAGCAAAATATTGTTCCACCTGACTGGAGACAAGTGAAAGTTATCGCCATTCAAAAACCGGGGAAACCAGCTTCCAATCACAACTCATATAGACCCATTGCGATGTTGTCCTGCATCAGAAAATTGTTCGAAAAAATTATTCTACGACGTCTCGACACTTGGGTCGAGACGAACGGTTTGTTGTCAGATACTCAGTTTGGCTTCCGTAGAAATAAAGGGACGAATGATTGCCTTGCATTACTTTCGTCTGACATCCAAATTGCCTTCGCTCAAAAGCAACAAATGGCATCTGTATTTTTAGACATTAAAGGAGCATTTGATTCAGTTTCCATTGATGTTCTTTCAGACAAGCTTCACCAAAATGGACTCCCAGCGGTTATAAATAATTATTTGCACAACCTTTTGTCAGAGAAACACATGCATTTTTCACATGGCGATTTGGCAACACTCAGAAATAGTTACATGGGTCTCCCGCAAGGCTCATGCCTCAGTCCGCTCCTCTATAATTTTTACGTAAATGACATTGACAGCTGTCTAGTAACCCCATGTACACTAAGACAATTGGCAGATGATGGCGTGGTTTCAGTTACTGGACCCAAAGCTATTGATCTGCATAAACCATTGCAAGATACCTTAGATAACTTGTCCGATTGGGCTGTTCATCTTGGTATCGAATTCTCTGCGGAGAAAACAGAGTTAGTCGTCTTTTCAAGAAAGCATGATCCCGCGCAGCTTCAGCTCCATATGATGGGAAGAATGATCCAACAGGTTTTAACTATTAATACCTCGGGGTGTGGTTCGATTCCAAATGCACGTGGGGAGGACACATTAGGTTTCTGATAACAAAATGCCAACAAAGAGTAAATTTTCTTCGAACAATAACAGGATCTTGGTGGGGTGCTCATCCGGAAGATCTAATAAAATTGTATCAGACAACGATACTTTCAGTGATGGAATATGGATGCGTTTGCTTTCGTTCCGCTGCAAACTCTCATATTATCAAACTGGAGCGAATTCAGTATCGTTGTTTGCGAATTGCTTTAGGGTGCATGCATTCGACACATACAATGAGTCTTGAAGTTCTGGCGGGAGTTCTTCCATTAAAAGATCGATTTTGGGAGCTTTCATCACGCCTGCTAATAAGATGTGAGGTGCTGAATCCCATGGTAATTAATAATTTCGAACGACTAGTCGAGCTTCGATCTCAAACAAAATTCATGACAGTATATTTTAACCATATGTCACAGGAAATCAACCCTTCAAGATATATTCCTATCCGTGTCAGCCTCCTAAATGTCCCTGACTCAACTTTATTTTTCGATACATCCATGCAGCGCGAAGTGCGTGGAATCCCGGATCATCTACGTTCGACGGAAATCCCAAAAATATTTTCAAGTAAGTTCAGGCATATTGACTCTGAGAAAATGTTTTACACGGACGGATCGCGAATTGAAGAAGCGACAGGGTTTGGTATGTTCAACAATAATGTTTCGGCCTCATTTAGGCTTCAAGAACCTGCATCTGTTTATATAGCAGAGCTAGCAGCAGTTCATTATAGTTTGAGTGTAATCGTCACATTAATTCCAAACCATTATTTCCTCTTCACAGATAGTCTGAGTGCAATTGAAGCCATTCGCTCAAACATGACTGGCAAGACTGAACCGTTTTTCCTGGGCAAAATAAAACAGTGCCTGAACGACATATTGAACAATAATTATCTAATCACTATAGTCTGGGTCCCGGCTCATTGCTCCATTCCTGGCAATGAAAGAGCCGATATTTTAGCCAAACGTGGTGCTATTGAGGGTGAAATTTATGAGAGACCAATTGCTTTCAACGAATTCTATAGCTCGTCTCGCCAAAGAACACTTGCCAGCTGGCAAGCTTCTTGGGATAAAGATGATCTGGGTCGGTGGATGCACTCAATTATTCCGAAAATATCGACAAAGGCATGGTTCAGGGGACTGGATGTGAGTAGAGATTTCATTCGTGTGATGTCCAGACTCATGTCCAATCACTACACGTTAGATGCACATCTCCTTCGAATTGGGCTCTCCGAGACTAATCATTGTGCTTGTGGCGAAGGTTATCGAGATATTGATCATGTCGTTTGGACATGCGTGGAGTATCGTGATGTCAGATCTCAACTAATAAATTCTTTGCGTACCCAAGGTAGACTATCCAATATCCCAGTTCGAGACATTCTTGCTTGTCGTGACCTTTCATACATGAAACTTATTTATCATTTCATAAAGAAAACTGGAGTTTCAATTTAATAAAGGCCCCTTTCAAAACTTAGTTCTGATCCCAGCTGCGTCCATGAGTTCAACCAATAGCTAAATTAGAATAAAAATAATGTAATGATACAAACAAACTCGAAACAGTTTATGAAATTATTAACAAAATGTCTGAAAATAACAGCTTATTTTATAATTTATAGAAGTTAATCGTTTGGTTCAAATAATATTTCCGAGTAGATATCATAATTAATGACGAGTACCTAAGATGATATTTAAGTAATAAGAGAATATGTTTTAATAAATGCAAAACTTTGTGACTATGTTAGAATTAAATTAGGATAAGAATATTATGTAAAAGTGATGCTACGGCGAAGAAAAACTTATGTAAACTGCCTTAAGAAATAAACGTATTTATGAAAAAAAAAATAAGTTGGAATTTATTTACCAGCCATTTGGAAATGGTTTGGGTGTTCATTCCACTCATGATGAAATATCTCAATTAAAATGTTAGTACGGAATGTACTGAATACAGTATTTTTAGAATACTCAATTATTTGCGGACCCAAACGCGGAATGCAAATTAGAAATGTCTCCGAAAACCAGATTATATAATAAAACCTGATGAATGTATTGCAATAATTTTGTTCAATTTAGATACAGTCAAAGTGGCGAGCAAAATGAGGGCGCAAAAATGCAAAAGATAATGTTAAATATTCCGATTGTTTGACCACATGGCTATCGAAAAATTTATTCTTACCAGAACACATAAGCAGGATACTCGGTCGCTCGTTTCAGTTTGCACTCTAATCGCAACGTTGAACCTTCATCAATGTGTAAATCCGGGGCTCCGACGATGTCCGCAATGGCTTCTGCAATGGTGAGTGAAATAGAATTAGAAATGTTTATTTCAAGCTTAGCCACGAGAGTAACTTTTTCTAAATAGCGCAACATATTGTTCATTACATCTATATATATATATAAATACGTTTCCGGATGCAGGTTGTTCGTATCAATTCGAATCGAATCGAAAGAGTATCCTCAGAGTACAAATATTTGTGACCAATCAGTACAAAATTTTCCAGTGAGTACCATTCCTGTAAAGGAAAATATTCCTGGGAATTCACCGTACAGCCCCAAACGTACGGACGGTTGCAAACGACTGGACGTGCATCACATACTGGATATCGTAAATGTCTTATGAGATCGGTGTGAGCAATTTAATTAAAATATCCATTAGATCAGGTCCTTCATTTTGTGTTTGAAACCGACAGGAGGTAGTCAGTGCCTGGAAAATTGGAGCTTGAATCGAGTTTCCGGGTCGCATTTGTTTTCGTCAATGGATTAGATTGAACCACGATTGGAAAACATCGGCCACAAAATAAATAGTGATTACCTCTTCTTGCAGGTAGCACATTTTCATTGCAACAGGGCCGATGATTGAACTCGACACACGAATGTGACCGAAACTTGGCAATTGTACGTTGTAATGTTAGGTTGTAGAATTTAAATAGGGAAGACCGGAGCAAAATTAGCCACAATACTTTCTCTCTAAATGTTATATACTGTTCGAAAGCTACAATCTTCAGTTACAAGACGCATTTGGTTTGAGGTACATATTACCACTAATATGGGCGCATACTGGCTCGGATTGCACTAATCTCGAAATCGAATTTTCCACCAACCTATGGAAAAAGACGCACCAACGCAATCATGCACAAAAGCAACGGTGAAAGTGAATGATTTGCGACACGTAGTGGTCCATAATCCCCCGTATTCTCCAGACCTGACCCCCAGCGACTATTATCTATATCCAAACCTGAAAAGGTTTCTCCATGGAAAGATTTTTTTTTCAAGTTCTAACATTAACAAAAATTAGGTTATGATAAACATCACTAGTACCATTCGATTCAGCGCATCTAAATTAGCTGAAAATATTTACCTAATGTGACTTGTTTCTAGAAATATAATATAAGGAGTGTATCGAAAATAAGCTATCCACATACATTTGTGTTGTACGCATGTATTTGTGATGTTTTTTTATGCTCAGATCACAGCATGCTGTGCGTTTGGCTGTCAGCTTTCGTTTGTTTATTTGTTTGTGCGGTTGAAATTGTGCGTTTTCAAAATGTTGGGTATTGAAAAATAAGTGCAAATGAATCTTCTGGACACATGGATAAGTGAGAAAGGTATTACTATGCGAAAATTGGCGAAGCGGTTTGAAATTCATCATGCCAGTGTTGAAAACCATCATTAATAAGTTTGGGGAACACTATTCTTTGGATGAGCTACCAGGAAGAGCCAGAAAACCCGGTTCTTCCAACCCGAAACTGGACCAGAAAGTGGTATCTCTAATCATGAAGAACCAATCAATGTCAATACGTGATTTGGCTAAAAAAGTAGAAACGAGTGTCGGAATGATCCAGCGTATCAAGAGGCGAAATCACCTGAATCTCGAAACAAAGTGTAGAACAGAAGAAGCGAGCAGCAACAAGGGCACGGAAATTGTATTTGTGTCTTTTGCAGTGTCCGGATGCATGCGTTTTGATGGACGATGAGACTTATGTAAAGGAGGATTAAAAAACCCTTCCAGGTCCACAATACTTTACTGTCGTCGTTGGGGAGGATGTGAGCGATGCGGACAGGTCGACTCAAGTGGAGAAATTTGGTCGAAAGGTACTTGTATGGCAAGCAAAATGTTCCTGTGGTTTGAAGTCAACTATTTTTTACACTACCGGAACTATAAATGCAAAAATCTATCAATCTGAGTGTCTCCAGAAGAGATTGCTGCCTTTATATAAAAAGCATAGTACACCTCCACTGTTTTGGCCGGATTTAGCGTCGACTCACTATGCCAAAATCACTCCCAATTGGCTTGCGGAAAAGGGTCTAAACTCGCTGAGAAAAATATCAATCCACCAAATTGCCCTAAGCTTCGACCCATCAAACGTTACTTGGTAATCGTGAAGAGGGTCTTCAAGAAGACTGGTAAGGCAGCTGGGAACATGCAGGAGTTCAAAAAAAATTTGGGCTCAAGCGTCCACAAAGTACGATGCAACACTTGTCCGGAACTTGATGAAGAGCGTTCGATCAAAAGTTCGAAAATTCGTGAAAGAATAACTTAAATTTCATCCGGTTTTCTTTATACTCAAGTTTAACCTCGTACAATAAAGGATCGATTTTTAGTTTGAATAAAACATAGTTTTTTATCATAATTTGAAAGAAAAATTTGTGGATAGCTTATTTCCGATACACTCCTTACAACCAAAAAATTCTGGCACTAGAAAATTTAACTTTTGACAAAAAAATCGACATATTCGCATTATATTCACATATTCACCGCCTACTTTTCTCGTAGATGGCTGAACCGATTTTAACAATCTCAGGCTTGATTGAAAGCTTCCTTTGAGATATAAACGAAGTTTGAAGTTCAATTGGCTGTCACTTTCGGTTCCGGCTATATGAAGGTAAAAGTGACGTAACCGACAAAATGCCTTTTGGCATTAAAAATCTTTCCTATACGATTCCGCGTGTCAATTAAAATTCCTAAAGACTGTTCCAGAAAGTATGGACGCAACCAAAAACCGCTGCCATTTCGCAATGGTTCAGAATCTGTCAATGTTTATGGCTGCGTCCTGTTGTTTACAGTCTTCTCTAACCACTTGTGCAGTTGTTTATTCGTTTTTATTAGTTTGTTTCGAAATGCGTGGACTTTCAGCAGAACAACTTCGAAAAATTGTGTACAAATGGTGCTCAGAACGCGGACTGTCACTGAGAAAGATAGCAAAAATGGAAGGAGTAAGTGAAAAAGCCGTGCGAAATGCAATCAGGAAGTTCGGTGAGGATAACACCTTTGAGGATAAACCGAAAATGGGTCGAAAAAAAGGTCCTGCTAACCGTCAGTTGGATAAACGTATACTGAAGGCGTTCGAGCAAAAGAAGGAGGTTTCAGTTCGGGATGCGGCCAAAAAGTGGGCACTTCGAAGTCAAATGTTCTTCCTGCTAAAGAACGTTTGAATCTTCGAACCTATAAGAAGCAGAAACAACCAAAACGTAGTCCGAAACAAGAAGCATCGATCAGGCCGAGGGTTCGAAAGCTGTACAATACGATTCTTGCTGGAAATTTGAGCTGCATAATCATGGACGACGAGGCCGACGTGAAACTCGATTACAAATCCTTGCCGGGACCACAATATTATACGGTGCGAGAAGGGCAAGTGTTAAACCAGTTCGAGACATCGATTGAAGTCGAAAAATTTGGTAAGAAAGCTATGGTCTGGCAAGCAATTTATAGCTGCGGTAAGATTTCGAAAACCGTCATCACCACTGCTTCAATGAACAGCGAAATATACATCAAGGAATGTTTATAAAAACGACTTCTAACCATGATTCGAAGCCACAAGGATCCTGTTGTCTTCTGGGAAGATCTTGCTTCTTGCCACTACTCGAAATCAACGGTAGAATGGTATACTACGAAAAATGTCACTTTCGTCCCAAAAGACATAAATCCACCTAATTGTCCACAACTTCGACCAATTGAGGAATTTTGGGCATTAACGAATGCACATCTTAGGAAACATGTCTCGGCAGCCGAAACCATTCAACAGTTCGAAAAAGATGGGAAAAAAGTGTCAAAACTTGTCGTCAAGAAGTCTGTACGGAATTTAATGAGGAACGTTCGCTAGAAGGTGCGCCGGCTAGTCTACAATGGCTAAGTAGCAAATGTTGAGAATAATATTCTGTTGTTGTAGTCTAATATTATCAGTATATCGAATAAAATTTGAATATCTAAGACTTGTGAATGATTTACATCGAAATCAAAGTGCGTCCATACTTTCTGGGACAGTCTTTAAAATAGCCGCATAACCAATTTCTGTCACAATATTGAACATCTTCATTTATTGATGGATTTATATGATTCAATCACCAATCAATTCGGAAACCTTAAATGTGCATAGTAAAAGTGCTGACCACAAAGCACTTCTTTGGTCAGTAAAATTGATTCCAGGTATTTAGAAGGATCGCACGAAACGCTATCATGTTTATTTTACTCCAAGTTATCTTTTTGTATTGTATTTTATTCAAGCTTAACTAAATAACATGAAACCTTAGTATCGAGCGAATAGAGTGTTTCTGGTGTAAAAAAGTCTAACAATTTCTTTTCTAGTTATAATATTGAGTTGATATTATATTACATATATTATCATCCAAAAACAGATGCAATACGATCTGTCAATATTGGTTCATATTACCGAAAAAACTTTTGTGATCCAATTAAATACAATGGGAATTACAGTGCTAGCCTATTTAACCCGTTTTACCCCACTTTTTATAAGTCGTATTTCTGGGTCAACTTTCTTTCGCATACCGAAAGGAGGTTGAATTTAAATCGATAGATGTTACGAAGAAAGCCCAAAAAAGTAGAGAACAAATACCACCCTTATCGAAACACTTAAAAAACCATGCAGAACTATACCCGCTCTTCGAAATTAAACAAACAACCTTCTTGACACACAAAATAAATACGGACATAATACGTCACAAAATAAATACGGACATAAAACAGATACAACGGTTTCGGGTGTCAACCAAGAAATGCTGCCCTAAGCATAACAAAACATGTACCGTGTGAAATCCTATTATTCGCCGAGAAATCACCGAGTGCCGAGCGCACGTTACTACGTCTTACCTGTTCGAAGGATGTAAGTTGACTGTGAGCGTAACATGGCGGATACGATTGTGCTCGTTATTCTGCGAGCGGATGTTACACGCGTATCCAAGTGGGAGCAGTTTAGAGGGTAACTTCATTAGGGTAAGGATCATGATACTCATCTAGATATGTACACTACACATCTCCCTCCTCCACAAAAAAAAAAAAACGAAACCTACGTGATTCCTATCGGAAATTTTCTATTTCACTTTTTTCTTCAATATTATTAAATATATTGCTCTTCGATGTTGTTCAAATATTACAGATTGTACTCATACAATATTAAGTAATTAAATATAAACTGCATTATCTTTAACTCTGTTCCCTTTTTTACAATCAGTCCACCTTCCTAATAATTCATCTTGATCTGTCAGCACTTCTGTGTATTGTATTTACACTGGGTGTATCAAATTTCAATATTGACATTGATGCTGAATGAGCTGAACTGTGTTCACAATTGACATTAATGCTGAACTGTGCTGGTGAAACTGAACAGATGGACTGTGATCAAACTTCCGGTGAAACCCTCAACGAGTGAACACGTCGTATCGTGTTAGTGCGGTGAAAATTCGAGTATTTCGCGAGAAAGAAAGGATTTTCATCCGTACTTCGGTGACTCCACGTTGTCACATAGCGAGGGTTTCACTTGTAGTCCAGTGAAAAGAAAGTCCATTGGACTATAAACGAAAGCTAACTGGCAATATAGCTAAATCGCTGTGCCATCAATCGGCGTCATCTCAAGTGAGGTGACGCCACCAGAAGTGAAGAAGAAGAAGAAGAAGACTGTGATCAATTGCAAATAGCAGTAACAAAACAACGCAAGCTCGATGTTGTCTGTAATCGGAAACACTGAAAAAGGGTATGAAAGAAATAAATTTATCTAACGAATTTGTTTTTTTTTTTAGCTTGAAAATATTTACTTGGTAAGTACTGTCGCTAGTGATCTTTTCGTACCGAGCGAACATAGTCGTTGAGGTAGTTGGGCATTCTCCGTTTTCGATCACTACGGGCTGGTGATGCATCTGATACATTCGGATTACAGCTAGTTCCAGTCGTGGCATCGTTAAATTTGTTAGTTTCGGTGTTAGATGGCAGCTTCAGCGTTACAGTTTCACGCCACTCGTGAACCTTCTTGGTTTGTGATATGTGGCGTTTAATTATTTGCCCTTCGTCGTCTTTAAGCACTAGGCTGCCGTTTTTCTCGTGTGTGACTTTGTATCTTTTAGGAAGAAAACGTGTTTCTCCTTTTGTGCGATTATAACGTTCAATTATCACTGTGTCGCCCGGTTTTATTTTACATGGTTTTGCTCCACGTCTGGTGTCTTCACGTATCTTGCCCGAGATTTTTGAATGTCGATCGATGTCTTCAAAACGTTTAACGTCGTATGCAGCTTTTGCGTGCTGTAATAAAGGCAGCCCTCGTTTAACTTTGCGACCCAGCATAACTTCCTCTGGTGGAATCATAGTTACGCTGTGTGCAGCCGCGTTATGTGCAGAAATCGCACTCTGCAAGTCTTCTATAAAATTCGTTCTATTAATTGAAGCAGTTGCCATGGCTCTATTGATGACTTTCATGTACGATTCAACCATTCCATTCTGTTGTGGAAATAACGGGGTTGAAAAAATTGTTCTTATTCCTCGTTGAGCGCAGTACTGCTTGTAGTCGTCTCCATTAAATGGTGGACCGTTATCTGTTTTGATGTACTTCGGGTAACCTTCTCTTTCAAAAATTTCGTCGAGAATCTTTTTCGTGAACATGAACGTAGTCGATTTTACTGGTTTCGCTATTAGATACCTTGACCTGTAATCAACGATCACAAGTATCGATATACCACCAAACTTGACGTATGGCCCGTTGAAGTCAAGGGCTATCGTTTCCCACACAGTTTTCGGTACAAAAATTCGTTCCATTGGTGTCGTTTTTTCAGGTTTTCCATTAATAGCGCAAATTTTACAAGATGCTACCCAGCTTTGAACATCCTTCGAAATGCCCGGCCACCAGACGCGCTGTCGTATGATGCTTTTCATTTTAGCAGTTGAAGGGTGACCTTCGTGAGCCACTTGCAGTGCTTTTGCTCGAAGATCTTCTGGTATTACAGCACAACCAGTCTTAATTATGATTCCGTCTTGCACGGTTAGGTCTTGTTGTATGGCCTTATACCTTTGCAGTTCATCCATCCACTCACCAGTTTTCAGAGCATGGATCAACTTTTGAAGAGATTCGTCATTTATTGTACTGTTTTTGATTTCTTGCTCAGTTAGGAAATCTATGGTATTTGCTTCCAGACAAGCAACTTCCCAAGGGCTCATGTTCTCTTCGAATGGGTCGTCATTTCCACAGTACAGCCTGGATGAGCTGTCGGCTATATTGTCGTGTCCTCGAATGTATTCGACATCGTAACGGTATGGGCTAAGACGCAGCGCCCAGCCATCAGCGCGTGTCAGGGCTCGCTTTGAATCTTCTCGAGAGCGGTTCAAAATAAATGCCACTCCCTGTGCATCCGTACGCAACGTGAAATGTCTACCTAGAAGAAAATAGGAGAAATGTTCTACTGCCCAAACCGCACCTAAAGCTTCACGTTGGTTTTGTGCGTACTTTTTCTCGGTTGATGTTAATGCTTTCGAAGCAAAGCTGATTATTCGTGGAACTCGATCTTTGTTTTCTTGTACTAAGACAGATCCTAGCGCTACCGGAGATGCGTCTGTATAAAGAATAGTTTTATCGGTGGCAGAGAAGTAACCGAGAGCCTTTGTACATTCCACAATTTGTTGCTTAACAAGTTTGAATGCTTCGGTTTGTTCTGAGCTCCAGAACCAGGATTTAGCTGCGGTAACGGCCCACAATGGACTAGCAATATGTGCAAAATTCGGTACATGAGGGCTGACGAATGAAATGGTACGGATCCTCCATCTCAAGTAGTCTGCGTTTTGCTCCTTCTCTATACGCAGCTGGCACGTTGTAATAGGCATTTCTTACTGGGGTAACGCTTTTATCCACGTTAAATTTTACCATGACTCCTGGCATAGTGGGAAATTTCCTCGTTTCTTCGTTAATTTCACAACTATTAACTGTGGTTGTAACTTGTAAAAGCCCTAGATCGTTAGCTGTAGACCGCCCTAGGAGTGATCTAAGCCCCGTTCGAATAACGTGGAAAGAAGCCTTAATTGGAGGTCTGCTGCTATTTAGAACAGAAATATCAGCCTTGAATGTCCTTTCAACTAATAATGCCTGTTGGGAACCATATGCACGTATTCCGCTGTTTATTCTTTCAATCATCTCAAGCTTCGCCTTGCCTAATTTGAATTCATATTCTATTCGATCCCAATCTCTACCGCATACGATGTTTACATCTGCACCAGAGTCTATGAGAAAACGAATCGGATATGATGACCCCAAGTTACAGTCAACCAGAACGTCTTCTAGGGATAATGCATTGATATTCTTGAAGAAAAACAACATCCGTATTACCATTTACTATGTATTATTACTGTATTATATTATTGTAACATAACAAAATTTATTCTAATTTTGCAATACCTGATTATCACTTTCGTTTCCATCATTACGGTCCCTAGCCTCATCTTCACGCTTAAGAACTGCATTTACGCGCTTGCTGCGACAGGCTGCTGCAAAGTGTCCTTGTTTACCACAATTCAAACAACTTTTGTCCAGTGCAGGGCATCGACCGTTTTTATGTGACAAAAGGTTGCATCGTGAGCAACGTGAACGTCGTCCCTGGGCATAGTCATTGTACCGGCGCTTGAAAGGTGGACCACTTCTAGGATTATCAGGATATCTTCTTTTCTGGTTACCGTGACTTGGAGCATTCTGACGAGTTACTTGGAACACTTGTTGTTCTGCGGTCAATGCTGTCTCGGCTTCGTATGATTCGTCCCGGGTAGCCGCCTGCACGATAAAATTTGTATCGTAACCGTACGTTCTGGATGCCTTGACTATTTCTTTGTTCCGTAGTCCTTTTAGTAGTTGTGCTCTCACAAAACGATCCTGATCGATTACACTATAACCGCACATTCTGACTTTGCACATCAAACGTGCGTGAAATGCGATGGCAGTTTCGTTTCTTTCCTGTCTCATAATTGAAAATGCTTCATGTTCCGCAGCCGTATCTGTCATTGTTTTGAAATACTCATGAATGTTCGCTACAAAAATCTTGTAGCAATTACTGTCCGCCAGACTAGGGCGCAGTTTTGCGGCTCTAACTATTTCTTGTAGATCAGGTCCCATCGAGAGAAATAAGAGCTGTGTTCTTTTGATTGGGTCGTTGGCATTGCTTAACGTCGCGGCTATCTCGAAATTCTCTATATATCTATTCCACTCCTCCCACATTTTGTTCGCAGGAACACCAGGGGGGAATGGTTGAATATTATCCCATCGGATTATGGATGACGTACTTGGAGTGTCACTTATCGCATTCCAACTTGGCTCTATTGCATAATGAGCAGAGGGTGTTGTTGGGTTATTATGCGTTCGTAAGGACTCCATTGTGGCTGCCATACATTCGAGGATTTTTTCCATTCGGTCAATTCGTTCATTTGCTCGTTCCTCGTTGGAAATCTTTTGAGCTGTCTGCTGTTCCGTATCAACATGAGAACATTCTTGGTTCCCTTCTCGAATAGTCGCTTCGTTGAACGTATTATTCAAGCTTGATGATTGTATCCGCTGTTTCGTTATCGGTTTCGCTGTCGCTGGAACTATTTCCTACTGACTTCACATCTTCGGAATCGCTCTCACTGTGGTCGCTATTGCCGGTATCATTGTCCGCATCATTAAAGCTGATTGCTTCGCATTGATTCGTCTCATGCTTTGCGCGTCTAACTTCCGACTGCGAATTTGAAATGTTTTCAATTGCTTCTGTATGCTCTATAGCTCGCACGTATTTGCCGTGGTTCATGTTGTTATTTTAGTTCGTTTGAATTTCGTGGAGTGTGCACCTGTAACAAGTGAATGTACACAAGCATTAGATTGTTTTAAAATGTTATAACTTTTACTGTGTCACATATAATTTGTTTCGTTTGGTTCCCGATATGGGGATTGGATTCTTTTTGGAAATGTTTTTGCATCGTTTTTTTTTAATTCGCGGTAATGTCTCTTCCGTTTAGCCAACGCCATTGTTCCGGATGGGTGGCATAGCGGTTGTCCCAACTCGCTCTAGTTCATAATTGTGCTATAATTACTCGTGGCGGTTGTCCCTAACCGCGTTCGTTTCTAGGTTACTGTGCTAAGCCTTCTAAAATCTACTTCAATATATTTCGCTGCGGATGTCCCGAACCGCATGGTATCTGTAGAGATTATATCATTGCTCGTGGCAGTTGTCCCTAACCGCGTTCGTTTCAAATTTACTTCTCTAAATGCTTTCTAAAATCTATATCTTTTACTGCGGATGTCCCAAACCGCACGGTATTTGTAAACTACACTACTGAATTTTTCGCACCACGCGGTGAACATAACCTCATTTTTCACACACAAAAAAAAAGTTTTTAATGCACTCGGTGATTTCTCTTGAGAACTCAATAGAACTGTTCGCTTTTATGTTGCTCGCTGGGAGGAACACCTGGAAGGATCGCCATTGTGAAATCCTATTATTCGCCGAGAAATCACCGAGTGCCGAGCGCACGTTACTACGTCTTACCTGTTCGAAGGATGTAAGTTGACTGTGAGCGTAACATGGCGGATACGATTGTGCTCGTTATTCTGCGAGCGGATGTTACACGCGTATCCAAGTGGGAGCAGTTTAGAGGGTAACTTCATTAGGGTAAGGATCATGATACTCATCTAGATATGTACACTACACATACCGTAAGACAGTAACTCACCGATTCAGGTTAAGTACACCTGTACACTCACGACAAGACATTCACTCGCTCTTTAGAACAGATTAAACAAACTTAAAATTACTCGCTTCTGACTCTCACACTCTTCTCTCGCGCTCTCCTTCCGTCATCAAACATGGCCATGCGAAGCAACGCGATTGGCTAATCCTTATGTACTATTACTTCCCCTACCAAACATGTAAACTAGAGAAAAAGTTAGAACAGGAGAAGAGAGGCTAAATATAAAAGGTAGAGTTAACTAAAAATAAAGCAGATTTTTATGATCCATGATTCGTGATTCAATTCGGAGATCTGAGTTAAGACAATCTCAATTCGATGACATCCAAGAGGTGTAAAGTGCCATTAGAATATAATACGTGCCAAAGTGAATATATCCGCATGCCATCGTATTGACATATTGTATTGTTGAGATAGCCACGAATAACTTAGTTTTCTGATTACTGGGTCGATGAGATGAGTATTTGGTTTGCATAATTGGAAATCCACAAGTGCCTAAAATTAGTTTTATATCTCATTATTGAACCTTTGCGATTTCATGGTTCGTGATTCGATTCAAGGGAATTTGGTTTCAATTTAAGGGAATTTAGTTTTTCAAGGAATGATTTAGTTTCAATTTGAATGTCAACACAGTTTATGTTTTCCTACGTCAGTTTGAGCTAGCCAAGAAATACTTCTTATAAGATACGATAGAGAGAAGGCTATTTCTTTTCACCGGTAGCAGATGCTTCTATCTTTAACTGTTTGATTTTGATTTGTTGAGATTTTGTATTTAATTTTATTTTGTTTGCATATCTAGGAAATTATTATTGGTTGCTTGCTAAGTTATTGAATATCTTTATCAGTATAACGATTGAAAATTGTTGTCATAAGCATCCCTAGGAAAGATTTCTGCACCTACTTCGATTCGGTTTGGTAAAATTCGTTCTCTCTGTTTATTATAGCTAATAGACAGGTGGGTGGGTGACCTCTATTATTACTACATGGAATGAGAAGTCCCGGGCCAAACAAAGAAAAATTCGAATTTTTACTGTGAAAACTTTTTCATTCGTCAGTAAAATCTCCATCTAGAGCAATACACTTGACCCATCGGTCCTCCAATATTTATGGCGTTTTCGTTTTTAATTTGCACTACACCGGTGCAGTGCTACACTGAGGCATGAATAAACGAACAAAAATGACGAAAACATAAACAGTAACCATTGACTACAATAAACGATTCCATTGCGCAGGGCTACACCAAACTTTTGATGAGTGCTACACCAGTGGTGTCGGTGCAGAAAAAGTGTAGCACTGGTGTAGTGCAATTGGTAAAAACGAACGGTTTCAGTGCAGCTTTCGCTACACCAGTGTAGTGCAATTTAAAAACGAAAACGACATTAGATACCCTTCGAAAAAAAAGAAGGCCTTGAGCCTTCAAAAAAGGCTTCCGTTTCTGCAATGACAACAGCATTCGACGAAAATTTCTTTCCCTGGAGGAACCTTCACAGGCTATGTCTGGAGAATACGGGGGATGGTGGACCAATCCGTACAGCAAATCATTCATTTTCACCGTTGCTGCAATTTTAGGACACGGAACTCGTATTTTTCTATAGCTTCATGAAAATTGGAACTCGTCTGACACGTTCAGCTGTTATTCAAACACTACCCGAGTAAAGTCTAACATCAAAATGAAAACAAATTGATATCTGATTATGATAGCAACATCAGATTGAAATTCTAATATGATATCGACTCATCAAATTTTTAATTAATATCACATTATGTTATCATTCTGCCGGTTAAAGGCAAAAGTTGTGTGAAACTCAAAAAAATGAAAATTTTAAAATCAACAACTTAGTGAATCCATTGAAATGGAGCAAATTTCAAATGGCAACACAAAGATACAAAGTTAAGTTTCAATGGAAGAATTATTCCTTCAATCCTATGTTGCCTTTTACAAAAGTGCTTTGACATCCTGCCGAGATCCTGCAGTTGATCGCAACCATAATTGCGAAGAAACGATTTTTCGACATTTTTTCAACTTTTTCGCAAACAATGCTCCTTCTTTTTAACCACGAGAATATTGATGTCAAACCACACGTCTTGGAGGCATTAGATAAATTGGCGATCATCGGTACCACGATTGTCTGAAGTAGGTCAATCTGAATAGTGGCCTTGGCATTCCCATCTCGCTGATCGTCTGCCGTAGAAGGAGCTTATTTCTGAATTTGATATGAGAAATATATTTGACGTCGTCTATTTCCTTCTAGATACGTTAAGTATCCGATCCTGAAACATTTTTTGCGTTCAGTTTAAAAAGAAATGTCTCGATATTTGTAATCATACGACGACGGGAAGTTCATTCCAAAGTTCTTAGACCATTATTTTCAGTGCATCCAGAAATCGGGGACCTGGATGGTGAAAATAATCTACTCGCCAAACCCGTTCTGAAAATACCCATAACTTTATATCCAACAGTATGGAAAAATTCATTGCTTACGAAGTTCGAACATCGAACATTGAATGTCTCAGATTTCAGAACCTAGAACTAATTTTTAATTATACTTTAGTGGCTTAGAGGAGCCACCAAGAAAATATATGTTCAATTTGTATATTCCTAAGTAATCCACAAACTGTGTCGAAGACACTCTTCAAAACAATTCTCATTCCTAGTTATTAATGCTTAGAACTTCATATACTCACTAACGCTAGATACGATGAGAAGTATTTTATCAATCATCTAATAGATCTTTGACCTTTAATGCACTTTTCCAAAGAAACCGTCTAAAATTAACATAATCAAAGTATTCGATCGACTATCTGTATTCGGAAGTGTGAAAGAAGCATCTCAGTTTTATTTTTATTCACGTCCTCCAGTTATGTCTGTGACATTACCCAACCGCCCCTTTTCTACAAATGATGCATCCATTTGCGAACTTCCAAGGTTCTCTTCTTTGTTGAATTTCCTATGAAAATAACACAAGTGCTGATTTTTAGAGTCTGTAGGGTGATCTTCAGATGATTTTTTTAAATAAAAAACTCAAATTATATTCCATAATTTTTTTGTCTCGATTACACTGAGGTCTTTTTTTATGCGGTCTTTTTTATGCGGTTTTTTTATGTGACTTTTTTGTGCGAATTTTCAGAGTTATGCGGTTTTTTATGCGAAGTTTCCGAGTTATGCGGTTTTTTTATGCGAATTTTCAGACTTATGCGGTTTCCCTTCTGCGGTTTTTATGCGAAGTTTCAGAGTTATGCGGTTTTTTTATGCGGTACGTAAACTCGCATAAAAAAGACTTCAGTGTATAGCGGTTTTACCCGGAACTTAAAGTCATTCGCTTCTTCGGGTCAGAAAAATTTTCTGATCCTATGTGCGAGGGCGAGAATCGAACCCAGGCGGGTTGCGTGAAAGGCATCGACTTACTCATCACGCTATACCCGTCCCCAATTTTTTCCATGTTAAATCCCGTACAAACTTTAAACTTCGGGTGCGAGATTTAGTTTCGCCGATCGAGCTAGAATTTTACATTGTTCCCAAATGTTCCACGCTACTAATCATTCACCGCTCGATGCCCGTTAAATTCCAACATAATAAAAGAAATGTTGATAGATAAAAAAACTAATCTCCATATTATTTGCCTATTGACAATCTGACATGTTAACATATCTGCAGAAGATACGTGCTCAACCATGTTAGGCTGTTAAATTTGTTGTTGATCGTCCGTACGATAAAATTCCATTGTTTCGCGGGTTACCTTCTTCACTGAATAGAGGGAGAGAGAAATAAAAAAAATCTAACCATAAACTTGTGCTTATCACATCCTATCGCTTCGAACCGAATCCCTTTTTTCCCCGATTGATTTGAATTGAATTTGTAAACTTTGCAACCCTGCTCTTGCTGGGTTCCGGTTCCGGTGGTATTTCCACTCACGGGGGATTTTCGTTCGAGTGTGTTTCCCCTGTTTGGCCCCGCACGGTACTGAGATTTATTCTATTTCAACCTTCAGCTTCGGCATCTACCGTTACACAACCTTCTATTCGGCAGTCTAAGCCTAAGTCTAAGCATGGGGAACCATGAAAGGTACAGAGAATGAGAAGCCATAATCGTTTTATTTGGTTGTGCCTTCTCGATTCGCATCGGTATTGGATTCCAACCGGTGAAGGTGGCCACAGTCAACCGTTTCGATGTTGTTTTCTCTGTTTGCTTCAATTTGAATAGGATTATTTTGTGAAAGTAGGATTGGGATGATTGCTGCAAAGGAAGTGGCATTTAATTAAAGACTTTGTGGTCCGGGAAAAATGACACAGCCATACCGAGCCAAAAATTCGGTCAGTTGACACACCAATAAATCCTTGTCTCTGTGCAATACTTATGATAAAGCCCTCCCCCATTGGAAAGGGGGACAACCAGATTTGACAATTTGTATAGCGCTGTAATAATGCAGAAAGATTGTTCTGACTCACCGATAACGTTCAGTTCAATGAACACAGACTGCACAGGATGCACCGAAAGTTGGCACTCGTACAGTCCACGGTCCTCGTCGCGAACGGCTTTGATACTGAGTGCCCAATGGCCCATGTGCCGGATGTGTTCCACCAGGAAGCGTTCGTCACTGCTGTACGTGGATAAACCGACTGTCAACAATTGGAAGTCCCGGCGTCGTACCCACGAGACCTGCGGGGTTGGAGATGAATAGTTTGCCGATGAAAATGAATGAAACTGCCAACTTCTGGACCATTGGAAACCTACCAGTGCGGAGCTTTGGAGCAGCACGGTGCATGGCAGTAACGCGGTGCCACCTTTTTGTGCCGTGACTTTTGTGTTGTTCCGGGTTGCGAAATGTCCCTGCGGTGACATCGGGGTCAAGTAGTTGGCCGACATCGAGCCGGTATCTGGAAAGGATGCAGATGTGACAATTTTTGAATGATGGGTAATCGGATTGTTTTGCACTATGTTGTGAATAGATCGAAATTTGCGTGATGTTTTCTGTGGTGATTTATGATAACTTGATAAACGATTTCAACATTTTCGACTAGCATTTAATTGAGCTATTAACTCATGTTTAAATAAACATTACGAAGAAATTCTTCGCAATTTTTTCATTTGAATCTTGAATAAGAACAAAACAGGTTGTTTGAACATACAATTTATAAGAAGTTTTTTTTTAGGAATTCTTAATTTTGCATTTTTGCTCTACATGACGATATAAATTTTAAACACACTTCACTCTGTTGTCCGGGAATAGGAAGTCGCATACGACCAAAACTCATTTGCAGTCTATGAGACCATAAAACCTTTCATTTGATTCGAAATTTGTGAAAATATAATCAGATGTTTCTGGAAAATGATCCGTTTTTTTCCTTTCTCATATAGAAATGCTATGCAATTGCTGTGAAAACCGACTTTACAACCAAGGCTCGGAGGGCCGAGTTTCATATACCATTCGACTCAGTTCGGCAAGATCACAAAATGTCTGTGTGTATGTGATAAATAATGTCACTCAACTTTCTCTGAGATGGTTGAACCGATTTTCACAAACTTAGATTCAAATGAAACGTTTTAATTTTCTTTAATTTCATTTGGATCCGACTTCTGGTTTCGAAATTACAAGGAAATATGTGCAAATTTATTAAAAAATGCGCACTCAAATTTCTCGGAAATTCCCTAACCGATTTTCACAAACTAAGAAGCAAATAAAAGTTTTTAAAATTATTCAAAAAGTCCCCGAAAAGCAGTCTTGGTAAAATACGAACCCAACGCCGATGCTTCTGCAAACTTACTCAAAAATGTTCACCGAGCGTAAACATACGATAGGAACTATTCACTCGGTTAATGCGAAGGTGTTCTGTTCTCGGTGTTCGAACCGTTCAGTTGGCGGACCATCAGCGAGGGTCGAGAAAACTGCGTTCGATACGATGCTTTGTTGATTTCAGGTCTCGCATCCTGGTTTTGAAATTATCAATGCACACGTGATCAGCACAAAAAAAAATTGCTTTGCTCGATTGATAAATCGATCAATAGCAATTCAAATTGTAATTTTTTTGAACATTATCAGTGTGCTCGATATGGAAAATAGTAAGTTTTTGGTTCTTTTACAAATTTTATGGGTTTTGGTTATACAATCAATAACAATAGGAATTAAATAATTTGGAACTTTTCCAGTGAGCGTATGGCAGCTCAATATGCAAAATTTGTCATCTTTCTGACTATAATTTGGACATTTTCAGTAAACGTAGAGTGGCTCAATATGATAATAAAAATTTGTTTTTCTTTTGCAAATTCAATGTTCAATAAATTGGTGAGTCAATAGCAAATAAAATTTAGTAATTTCATGCATTTTCAACGAGTGTAGGGTACCTGTATGTGGAAAATATATTGACTAATTTCAATTTGATGTTCTATTGATTGGTGAATCAAGAGCAGTTCAAATAAGATAATGTTGAACATTTTCAGCGATCGATCATGGTTCAATATAAAAAATGGTGAACATTTTGACTTTTGCATGTTCGATGCTATATTCATTAGTGCATTAATTGCAATTAAAGATAATTAATTTTGGATATTCTCAGCGAGCACTGGATGGCTTGATATAGAAAGTTGTAATTTTTATACTATTTCCAATTCCATGCCAGTGTACAGTGATTTGAATCGACAAAAACGTGAACTTAATTCTCTAGCTGCTAAACCGTTGATCCGATATACATAGTTTCTTTTGGAGAACTCATTCACAAAAATATACCTCGTGATTTGATCACAATAAAAAATGTGCAAAACCTACTACGATAAAAGTTCATTTCAACAACTTTTTTCCGTTAAGAGATAGAAAAATGATGTTTTCTACGAAGTTTTAGAATTTCGCTGGAAATGCACAAAATTACCATACTTTGCTAAGCTACCCAACACTGAAACGTCCTGCCACAGCTGACGAAGTTCGGTTCATCCGAAGAAACAGCCTACACGGAAAGAAATCCGTTACTGCTGTTATGATTAGAAAATCATGGAACCAATCATTTTAACTTATCATGAAATCAGGAGCAATAACTCTTCTCCCACGAAAATCAATCATGGTTCGAAAATGCGTTACTTGAAGAATGCATTTCTTTCAAAGATCGTAACTCTAATTTTCTACCCGGATCATGCAGTTCGTTTAAGTGTTTAAATTCTGAAACACAAAATCAAAACTGATGTAATGAACGCAAGTAAACACGTTATATCTTGCGTCGTCGTTTTTCAAAAACAGAATATATTCATTTTAAAAGAAGTTCGTCGTGCCTTTCACTGAATTTATTTTGCAAAAATGACCATAGTTGCAAAAATCACACATAACGCCTGAATTTATGTTGCAAAAATTACCATCGTATCAGAAACACGTCTGAAGTTATACCCAGCAACTTCAAGTGCGTTACGTTTAAATTTCATCGAAATCAGTCCGAATGGATCATGATCCGAGAAATTTTAATCATGGTGTATTATCATAACATTACACGGACAGAAATCCGTTACTACTGCCATGATTAGAAAATCATGAAACCAATCATTTTAACTTATCATGAAACCATGAGCAATAACTCTTCTCCCATGAAAATTAATCATGGTTCGAAAATGCGTTACTTGAGGAATGTATTTCTTTCAAAGCTCGTAACTCCAATTTTCTACCCGGATATCACTTTAAACCCTCTGCCTCAAGTAATGTGATAGATTGCTTAATAGATTAATGGTAAGGCAAAAAGCAGACATTGAAATGCAAGAATTACTGAAAATGTTTACTTGATCCTGATTAATATTAATATTTAATATTTAATAATCGTGTTGTTTTACCCACCGGCTGATAGAGAATTGACAACATAAAGATAATGAACCGAAAATTGACATCATAAGAGACTAAGCACGGCTACACTACGCTACGCTTTGATATAACAACACAAGCTGTATTGATTCACCTAAATATTTTAAATAAGACGATTTTTCAAACGATGTTTTCAAAACATGAAAGGAAAAATCAATCCGCGGTATTTTAAAGAATTCGACATAGAGTTTCTTTTTAAGAGGTTTGATTTACAGGTGTTTTTTATGTCATTCGTTTAAGTGTTTAAATTCTGAAACACAAAATCAAAACTGGAGCAATGAACGCAAGTAAACAAGTTTCAAAAACATAATATTTTAATCGTTAAGGTGAAATGTTGCGAAATGCGCGAATCGCGTTTTTAATCACTTATTCAAGAACTAGACCGATTTTCGAAAAACCAAAATCACTTAAGTTTTCGAAATCAAATTGATCACAACTAAGTATTCTTAGAATTTTGAAATTTTGCTTTGTCGAGCCGTAATTGGTTTTTAGAATGTATAAACGGTTACTGTTCCGTTCTACGGGGATGGTTTTATAACTGAAAAGTAGTATTTGTAGCAGAATTTCACTAAGAATCTGAAAATGCAACTCAAAATTATGAAATTTTAGCCAAAACAACCGAAATTTGAAAAACTTTACATAAACTTTTCCGCATTTTTTTATTGCTTGCGCGCTGCTGTTTCGTATTGAGGTGGTGTGAGAAATGCACGGTGGGCACGGTGGCATTATATCGTGAGCAAAAATTACATATAAAATAATGACGCGAATTTATGCAACATTGGGTTTTGTGTTGAAGTGAAAACGAGTTGAATACAATAAAATGGATATTGTAAGAAGTCGTCTATTTTCTAAGTAACTGTCATTTATAATTCTAAAAATTTTAGATTGTAGCAATGTTGATAGCAAAACTAAAATTTCAACCTTGACAGACTGAATGAAATGAGTAATTATCGTTTATGTAGAATATTTAAAAATATAACTTTTATATAACCTGTGGTACAAACAATGTGGGGAGGTGAACTACTGGCAAAGATATCGAAAATATTTGAATGTTCTCTTGTCTTTAACCGTTCTTTTGAAGAAGAATCCTTGCTTGCTACTAAACTCAGGTATATGCATGGTTAGCAAGTTAGTCAATACATATACATAAGACCTCATGTTAGTCACTCATAATTACTCATGATTTATAGCGCTAGTGTGATAGTAATCACTAACAATAACGATTGAATGAGCATATATTCAAAGTGTGAAGGATTCAAAAATCCATTACGTCCAGTCTTATTTACAAGCCAACATAACGAGAGTTAAGCCCACTGCGCTCAATCACTGAAAAAAGTTCTGGTTTCTATGTGCCGGTTTTTCTTATTATGCTTTGTGCGACGGTTCGTTCAACTGAAGCGGATAAAATTTTACGCGCATTTTATGACGCTACATTTCACCTTAATGATTCTGATCAAAAAAAGTTCACTATTTTGCTATTGAAATGCACATCATTTGAGACATTAGTTAAAATCAGGTAAAAAATACGTTCATCTCACCATTCCATTTAATTCATATTTGGAATCTTTATATTTTAGAACATTACGCCTAAATTTATGTTGCAGAAATTACCATCGTAGCAGAAACACGCCTGAAGTTATACCCATCAACGTCAAGTGCGTTACGTTTTAATTTCTTCGAAATCAGTCCGAATGGATCATGATCCGAGAAATTTTAATCATGGTGTATTATCATAACATTAAAATATATCATTTTTCACAAATCATGACTCGTTTTGCTCATTTCTAGAATCGGAATTTTGCCTGAGTATAGTACTCGAATCGGATATTCATGAACATACTAGTAACGATAGGCTCACAAACTAGAGCATCGGTTCTTTTGCCATCAGCATCGGTTCTTGGTTCGGTGATGCTTGCTCGAACGATGGCACTGACAAATTTACACTCGCGATGGTGGTTCGATTTTTGGTTAGGAACGAACACTTTTTGCGTGTTCGGAATCGATGCTTCACCACCACTGCCGAAAAGTTAATCCATAACCGACCTCCGGTTCCGGTATTACAGTGCGATTAGTGAAAATTTTCAATTTCGTGAGTATTTTGTCACAAGCGATGGCGAAACGAGGTGCACATTTTTATAAAACTTACTGGTAAATTCATCTAGTTGGCAGATCTTGTTAGTTAGTGAATATAAAAGACTACTTTGTGACTACTAGCCCCCGGCTTCCGCTTTTGAAAGCATCGATAATAGTGAAGAAAATCTCCAAAAACGGAACTCACTTCGATTACTCAGCGACGGTTAAGCCGATTTTCACGGATCTTGATTCAAATTAAAGCTCTCATTTTCTTTATATATACTGTGCAATTTCATCTTGATCCGACTCCGGTTCCGAAATTATAGGGCGGTCAAAACATTCTAATCGTCATTCAAAATGACGATGCAAAACTGGTACGCGTCGGTACGTGCGGTTTTGCTCCGTTCGCAGCCGGCTTTGTTCAATTTCGTATAGCGTGCAGGGTCGCCACATTTAAATTTTTATTTTTTAGGTGAAATAAACATAAATTTCTGATTCTTTTATTCAATTTGTACCTACTTGTTAGTGTAATTACAAGGTCATGATAACGATACTTTTCTATAAAAGTATACTTATTGCCTATCTCATATAGAAAGTTTATGCAATCACTTGAAAAAGTGACTAATGAAAATTGGCCCAGAGGGCTAAGTGTTCTATATCATTCGACACAGTTCATCGAGCTGAACAATGTATGTGTCTGTGTGTGTGAGTGTGTGTGTCAAATAATGTCACTCATAACATAAAAAATCTCGTAGTTCCGCAGGTAGCTATTGAATTTCACAAAGTCATTTAGAGCGACGATACAAAAAAGGGTAAAATTCTTCTAGATTTGACCTAAACCTGATTCAATTCGTAGGCTATATTTGTAACTTACTAAACGAACCGACTTGGACTATTGGTTCCAAGTTCCGGGTTCCAGAAGTATCGAAAATAGTGGTCGAAAAGGTTAACACGAGACTTACTCCATTTTCTCATACTTCTGTTGAGTAAAAATTGAGCAAATGCACAAATGAACAGAGATCCCTCTCTAATGGCTTCGACTTAATAGACGTTTTCTTTTCCAGATGTGTTTCTTCCACTAATCGATGAAAAAGCTCACTAAACAGAATTTTGTTTTGATAAACTTGACAAAATGTGGAAGAGTGACTCTTCTAAAGTTGTTTATTCGGTAGAGTAGAATATATTTACAATGTGTATTTAGCCCAAATAACCAAAAGTTCGTAAAAATGATTTGGCTTAAGCAGCATACAAAGTATTTTGAATAGTCCATTTTAAGGAATTACTAGGATTCGTTCATTAATTTTCTGTTTTGTTAAACTCACACCCACGATGACCAATATTATTCATATGACTCAATTGCACACTATCCATCTACTGGTAAACAATATCAGAACTTTTTCTCCTGCCAACGCTATAGCTAGAAAAGCCATATACTTTCCGCCAATAAGTCATTTGGCAAGCAATAATTTTATTACCCTATTAAGCACGTGGTTCGAAATAACGAATCACATGGATCAAGCATGCATGTGAAATTTCCACACAAAACAACTCGTTGCGCGCCAAACGATTTTTCAACAATCTAGTATGCTTTTCTTCGACGGCGAAACACTCTTTATGTCCCAAACACCTATCGATGATCTAGTAAGAATGGGCGACTTTTTCAACGGAAAATTCCATTTTCCATACAAGACAACCATATGGGTTTTCACACTTTTCCGGTAAATTTGCCTGATTTGTTTTATATTCGAACCCGGTGGCGGTAGAAACTGATCAAACAAAACAAGAATCATGTAAGCCCGTCCATCCGTTCTTACGTGATGCGATTACAAAGCATAACCTTTTCATTTTTATATACACCCAAACCTCCATTTACGTAATAATCGGGGGTTCGTAAATCGAATTATGACGTAAAAAAAAGTTTACATTATTTGGAATTTTTAACGTAAAAAAAGTTTTCCTGATGTATATGTATTATTGGAATTTCGAAAATCGCAACTGAATTTTTTCGCAAGTGATTTTCAGACAAAGAAATCATCGATTAGAGAACTCACTAAAGAAAAGTTCGCTACTGTTTTTTTTTTGCAATCGCGGTTTTCACTGAAACTGATCTCACATGGCTGAAGAAAACAGTTGTGGAATGTTCACTAGCGAACATTCTTCTCGTTGATATTTAAGGAAAAAGTTCGCACATTGAATATATCTGATATGATTCTCCAGCGATTGTTGGTAAATGAATTTTCATAGATATCTAAACCCTTTGCAAATTACATGATGAATAAATTCACCGATGAACAAAAACTGAACCTTTTAGAAAATGTTTAGTACGCGTAGGGCGGTTGGTCTATTGATAAGTGTATCAATAGTGGTGATGTATTTGAAATTTTTTCAGCTATACCGTGATGGTGGAATAACATCGTCAATAAAAGCAGCAAGTTGTAATTAAAAAAAAAATAATAAAAAACCAATCACAAAGCATCTTATGCAGCTGATTTAAAAATATTACCCTAGCTTGAATATCATACGCAGAAGTAACAGGAGCGCAGGCTATCGCTACACCAATTGAAACGCGTTAGTCAAATACTGCGCCTGCTGGGTGTTCAAGATATGCAAAATGCTGCGCTCCTGTTACTTTTGTAAAGGAAAAAGTTCATAGAGGAAAGAGTGACGTTGTCAATTATACTCTCTCTGTTTTTCAATGAAAAACGGAAATGCTTCATCTCTCTTCGTTTGTTCTTGTGTCGGTCATTTACGAATGAGACATTAAAATATTGAAAATGAGGCTGTTGGATTGGATTCTTTCATTGATTTTTAATGAATTACGCCGTTTTAACAAGTCTACTCATACAAGAACAGTAATTTTAAATGAAATAGATGTTCAGTAATAATCTGAGTTCTTTGCATTACATGTAACTTTTCTTTTTCCAATAGTGGAAAGTTCATTCAGGGGTTAGTCAAATTTTGTGCTAGGGCACATAACGGATCGTGATATGTTCACGTTTCGTCTTTGACTCATCAGTGCATAGCAGTTCAAATTGAACTGCGTAATGCAAAACTCGGAAGTTCAATTTGAATCGTTAAGCAGACGTAAAGTTTATGGTATTTGAAGAGCACTTTTATTCTTTGCATCGAAATGCAATGTCTACGTGCAATTTTGAAGCGATTGCAAACAATTAAATCCAAATCCTCAGCTCATCCGAACAAAATCAGAAATTTTTCTTTCAGATAGAATAAATTTGAACGTCACGAACAAAGTAATCTACACTCATGGGTGTTAATTTCTGTGCAGCATTTCTGAATAAACAATGTAACAGTCGATATTTTTACGGTAGATACGTCAATTCACAGTAATTAAAAAAATCGATGATTCTACGATTATCTCTCAAAAGCCAAAACATGATTTAACTCATTTGAAAATGTCACCAAGTTTACTTCGTCGGTCGATGCACCGGCAAAACACCCGTTGGCGATCGAGCGATCGAACAATTTATAAACCCCTGGGGCTTAAACCCGACCGTAGCCGGAAGGATTGTCGAGGAGTTAAATGAAACATTAATCCCCGAAACCGTCTGCCACAGCAGCTTGCTGCCGTTAGTTACATGTACCAGATAAGCTATTTAAATTGAGAATAACTTACATCCACCTGAATTTACAGGGCTTCTGATTCAACGCAGCATTTCATATCGATTTTCTAAAGGTTCTGCTTTTGGGACACTTATTAATAGGTTGATTTATTTATCTTAGGTATTAACCATGAGGTCGTTTACCGGTTAGATAATCCGGATTTTTTTCCATGTCAACATCAAGAAAAAGAGAAAAGCTTAATTTTGAATTTCATTAATTGGCTCTGGCGGAGAAATTTCCGGTTCCGGTGGTGTCCAGCACAGTTTTAGTACTCTTAACCCCTGTCAGTGTTGAAGGTTATGAAACAGGTTCATTATATAAAAAGGTTTATTTTTATTAATTCCACGTAAGTCAATGGAAAACGTGTGGTCAGCTGCAGAGAGCGAGAGCGTAGAGGTGGCTGTCAAATCAATAAAGTGGTGAACACCTGGCACTGGTATCTCGTGGAGCTGCATTCTTTCGATGTTTAAAGCTATATCAAATAGCGTTTTGTGTTGCAACATGTTTATCTTCTCTATATATAAAATAATAGTGGAAAAAGTGTGTGTTGCTACACGGGCAAAATTCCGATTCTAGAAATGAGCAAAACGAGTCATGATATGGGGAAAAGAGTATATTTTCATGTTATGATAATACACCATGATTAAAAGTTCTCGGATCATGATCCATTTGGACTGATTTCGCTGAAATTTAAGCGTAACGCATTTGACGTTGATGGGTATAACTTCAGGCATGTTTGGCTACGATGGTAATCTTTGTAACATAAATACAGGCGTTATGTTATAAAATATGAAAATTTTAAATATGAATTAAATGGAATGGTGTGATGAACGAATTTTTTGGGTGATTTTAACTAATGTCTCAAATGATATACGTTTGAAGAGCCAAGCAGTTAAAAGCACGACAAATTTCTTCTAATCAGAATAATTAACAATTGAAATATTATGTTTCTGAAGAACGACGGCGCCCAAAATAACGTGTTCATTGCTTCAGTTTTGATTTTTTGTTTCAGAATCTAATCACTCAAACGAACTGCATGAAAAAACACGAGTGAATCAATCCTCTTATAAACAAACTCTATGTCGAATTCTTGCAAATACCGCGGAATGATTTTGCTTTTTTTCGAAACATCATTTGCAAAATCGTCTTATTTAAAATATTTAGGTGAATCAATACAGCTTGTGTTGTTACATCTATGAAACAAATTTTTCAAAGTGGTGGAAATTTTTTTTTCTTATTTTCGTTAGATGGTTTCAAATTCATAGTCCAATTTATTTTTCGGTTTACGCTAGCTCTCGGAATATTATTCTAACAACAGTCACATCAAATATTTTAGAATACATTCAGATATATTCATAAAAAATGTAACGTGTTTAGTCTCTAATAATGTAAATTTTCGGTTAATTATCTTTATGTAAACATTTTCAGTAGTTCTTGCTTTTCGATGTCTGCTTTTTGCCTTAATCTATTAAGCAATCCGTCACATCATTTGAGGGAGAGGGTTTAATGTGATATCCGGGTAGAAAATTGGAGTTACGAGCTTTGACAGAAATACATTCCTCAAGTAACGCATTTTCGGACCATGATTAATATTCATGGGAGAAGACTTTTTGCTTATGGTTTCATGAGAAAAGAAAATTATTGGTTTCATGATTTTATAATCATGACATCAGTAACGGATTTCTTTCCGTGTAATGTTCTCTGATATGCCTGGACCGATTTACAAATGATTTTTTTTGTTTAGAAGGTGACGTTTATGCGGAGGTTTTAGGCTATATTACATAAGTAAAATCCTTCGGGAAAGTGGAGCAAATCTTGAAAAATGTTTTGCATGGACTTGGAAATTTTCCGCTCAATGCATGCTAGATCTTCGATGATTGTTTGGCGCATATCGAGTTGTGTAATGCTTGCCCGCAGGAGAGCAAAATATGAATACTAGATTATTAATAAAATCGTTTGGCGCCAAACGAGCCGATTTGTGTTCAAATTTTATTGAGCCTACTTGATTTACGTTTTTTTTATTTCGAACGACATGTTCAATTAGGTATGGGCGCCAAATGAACAGCATACAGGTTTCCATTTTTCGATATATAAATTGTGTTCAATGCCGTAAATTCAAATTGAAGAACGAAATAAAAAAAAAAGAAAGTGATTGACGAGCAGTTATTTTATGATTCATTGTTTTCTTTATATTCCAGAAATGTGAATTTCTATCTTCACGATGGATGTAATTATTGCTGTCACAATGCGCTAAACTTTCATCCAAAAACAGCAAGATTTAAAGTGTGCAATGGAACAATTCCATTTGAATCCAAAGGATGTTTTATGTATTTTTTCGGCTTAAATTTTACATAAGCATTACCAATGCCCGAAAAGTTAAACTAGCATCAGCAGTTGGGGCCATTGGTTCATGAGGGACCAAACGTCTTTGATTGGCCCGAGACGATCCAAATTATATCAACCCGCTCGAGATGTTTTTGGGCATATTTTTCTCTAAACATCGGTTTCTGCAGAGTACTTCGACATTTCGAATTATTTGCTTTTATGTGGCTATGAACAGATCCGTACAATATACTCTAACTAACAACTCTTGCTGCTTTTTCGGACATCATCGATTGAACGGGGTTTGGAAATCATCACATTGACATTTTTCACCTGTTTGAAACGATTCGTCGACTTGCTCACAAATTGGAAAATTGCTGAGATTCATTTTATCATTCAACTTCATTGATCGCGAACAATCATGACCACACTCTTCTGATACCGACTTTTACACAGGTCGTTTGAATATTCTGATTTTGTTAGAGTTTGAAGAAATTTCCATCCAAAGATAATTTTTCAGCGGTACGAAGTTCGCCTGGACAGCTGTAGGTACAGAAATAAGGGGAACAAGTGCAGAACGCACAGGAACAAGTGTTGAAGGTACAGTAACAGGTAGAAAAAGTCAAAAATACAGAAAGTACAGGAACAAGTACAGACATGAGAGAACAAACACTGAAAAAACTGAAACAAGTGCAGAGAGGACAGGAACATGTAGAGAAAGCACAGAAATACAGAGTACTGAAACAGGTACAGAAACTGATACATACAATTCAGAAACAAGAGCATAAAGAATAAAAAAACAGTTTCAGAAAGTACAACAACAAGTACAGAAAGTACAGGAGCAAGTGCAGAAAAAAAGTTCAAAGTTAAAAGGTTATAGGCAAATGTTATCAAGGGAACGATTCCAATGATACTCACTGACATGTCATTCAAATTTAAACGTCATTTTCCGTCCGTTTAGCTTTCATATTACCACCAATAAAGCACAAGAGTAATCGTAAGGAGTTTGTGGCATGAAGTTTGAGTTTTTACATGGTAAATTGTATGTTGCCTGTTCGCGTGTTGGCAAACCATCGGTTTGGCATACTTTTACCGAAAATAGAGAAACAATAAATGTTTTTTTTATCGCAGAGCAGCTATTCTCAACCTGTGGTTCGCGATATTAGATGGCTCCGTTTTATTGACAATAACCATTAAAATTGATTAAACAAAGTATTCATTTATTCACATCTTATCTAATATTATTGCGCTACGAAGTGTGCAGGAGTCCGCTAGTTTAGTATATGAGGCATTTTAAAAATTTGCGGGGCGAGTAACAAACAGGTTTCGCTCTATTTGATCGGATGAGCCTTGTCTTCAGCTATCGATTGAGATGAGTTTAAGTAGGGATCTAAAATTTTCACCTGGAAAAAATATCTTGACAAGTTCCTAAGTTTGAAAGGATTATGAAAAGCACAATTGGCAGCATGTTAACCGGAGTATTGTAAATGGCAACATGATTTGGGTCAAGCCAACGTCTTGGCATTACATTCCTTTTGTGGAATTTGGCCTTTCTGTTTCAACAGACTTCGCAGCCGATTCGAGTGTACAGAATCATTGCATGGTTGGTGCTATGATCCCACTGACACTAAGAATCCTTCCAGGTCGGGACTCGAACATATCACAACTGGCTTGTAAGACCAGTGCCCTATGCATTGAACCGTCAACTCGGGCTATTTTGATTTTGTGTGTACTCTAAATTAGTGGTTTCATGCGTACGGCACTAATTCTACAAGCTAGCCTTCGTATGTTCGATCCTTCACCTGAAAATATTCTTACTGTCAATACTATCGTAATACTAGGCATGCAATGGCTTTTTCAAGACTAATAATTACTCAGCCTGTTTTAAGATTAAATATTCAACAATATAATAATATTCCCAACTAATCAGTCTTTTTCAAGGTTACCTGAAAATCAGTCTTTCTCAAGGGGCTGTCCATTAAAGACGTCACGCTTTTTCTGGCAATTTTTCACTCCCCATCCCCCCCCCCCCCCTTTGACACAAATTGTCACAGCAGCAAAGACCCCCCACCCCTCCTATGTCACATGTCACGAATTCAAAATAAATAAAATTCATCTCAATACATACTCAATATGTATGACAAACGATACAAATATGAGGGAAAAATCGATTTATTACATGCTGCCATTACATTAAAAAATATCTCTATAACTACAAAACCATCGAAATTATTTTATTAATATTAATTATATAATTTAACAAAAGTATTTGATTGGAATTGATGAAATATTTAAATCATCTGTTTTAATCCACCTAGGGGTACACAGATATATTATTATATTATTAGTGTAGCATACAGGATTGAGAAAATTCAAAATAATAATCTCATCAAAGATCACTTCTGATCGGTGATTAGTGATCTTTAAATCACATCGATCAAAATCGGTACGTATCTTCCGTCACACCAAATCGGTAGTGATTTTGAGCTAATAATTCTTGATTTATGTAAGTTCAATCATTAGATGATTCGATCAGCTTTGAACCTGGTGGAAGAAAATCACATATGATCAAGATAAGACATGACATGATCTACGTCTGAAATCGTTGATCCCCCGCTGAGAGGTGTGAGAATTAGTAATAACAGCAATCCTACAGGAATTTATAACTAAGGAAAACGCGTGTCAATGAGACTTTTTCAAAATCATGGAACTTTGTCAATTTTGTATCCTTGGTCAATGCTCGTTTAACACTCCTTATCAACAGAGTTGGGGAAAATACCGGTTTCGTTACGTTACGGTTTGCGTAGTTTTATCATATATTCTCGTTCGATGCATCCCTTGTTCGATTTCGCAACCGTTGTTTCATTCGCAATAAAATGAATACTAGATTAAGAGAAATAAATACTAGATGAAAATTTCATGAAAATAATAAGTTTGGATCGTATTCACACTGATATTGTTAATTTGACAGCATTCTCTACGCAATAGCAATGCTCCATGCAAAATCAGTTTAGAAAAACATTTCACACCACATAGTGATTAGAGCGACAAAAGACTTTGTTTTACTTCCAGCTGGTTGATGCTGATGATGATGTTTATGATGATGCACTATTTTGATTAAACTCAATAAAACGCTTTTTGACATAACATTGACATTGACATTGACATTTCGACGTGAACATTTCAAAAGGGCCTTAAAACAATTGACAAATTCTCTTTGTTTACTTTCTCTTTCGATTATATCTGCGTTATTACGCAATTGTTCGTTACATGTATGATACTATTACAAAGCTGGAGATATTTTCTTTAATTCTAAATATAAGAAAAATTGGTAAGTGAACGTGAAAATTTAGGTGTTATTAACAGAAGAGAAAGTAAACAAATAAAATCTCTCATTGGTTTATGTGTCCATATGAAATGTTCACGTCGATTTATGGAAGTAACAGGAACACAGGGTTTGAGCACACAGCAAGCGCTGCGTTTGAATTGCCCTAGCAAAACTTGCACTCCTCCCGGGTAGATGTAAATAGTGAACGAAAATCAAAATAATAATAATAACAATGTCATAGCAATACTCCATATTTTCTTGATATTAGATCGAAGGAATTTTCTTGATAGATTAGACAAAATCGGCCCCCTGTAACGACGCCATCTTGATGAGATCAAAAACGGAATTTCAAAATCAGCTGATTGCAACGTAAACAAACAAACAGTAATACATTTGTTTTACGCGTTTACCTTGTTCAGTGCACGCAAATTAGTGAATTTTGGGTCGACTCTCTCACAATAACTTGTCGGTTTATCTAAAATACAGCGGACAGTGTTTTGGGACATCAAGTGGAGATAATTTTCACAATTTGAGAGTCGCGATGAGTATCAAAACATCGCTAGGGGCTCAACGTAATCGGTACACTTTCAAATGGCTGATGCTCACATACCGGTGTCAGATGGGTGGACGAAATCTATTTAGCATTAAGATTTGTTATTATATCTTATTTCGTTATTGACGAGGCATACCAATTTCATTAAGTACAATTGATCCAGTGGTTCCTTTTTCAAATGGAATACAATTGAATATACTGCATCAGAATAAGATAAGAGAAATTCTTATGATATACTATTCTCAAAGCTAGAAAATCAAATTACTGAAAATTCGTCTTCTATAAATGCTGTGCTCTTGCTTTGAATCTTAAATACATCAAAAAGCATGAATTTTCGATCCGACCGACCAAAGAAACTTTTTCAAATTTTTTTTTTTTTTTTTTTTTTTTAAATAACTATTTATTGGAATATGAGTTAAAATTAAATTATTAAGATTTAAATTGGGTGTTCAGCCACAAGTGGTGACTTTTCAGCCCTGTTATATATATATATATATATATATATATATATATATATATATATATATATATATATATATATATATATATATATATATATATATATATATATATATATATATATATATATATATATATATATATATATATATATATATATATATATATATATATATATATATGATTTGGTTATTACCATGAAGACATCATTTGCTTCCGCAATTCTGAGATTTTTGTGTAGGGAAAATTCTAAACCTACTTGTATTGTGTAATGGGGAAAAGGAACTTATATACTAACTTACTAACTAATACAGAGAGCGAATCGATTCAATTGAAGATTGCATCGATTTTTGTCGGAATTTGCTTATAATATTATGTGACATTACATCTAATGGTTCTATATTTGTGAGTCTGTGTAACTCATTTGTACTAAACCAGGGAGGACGCTTCAGAATCATTTTCAGAATTTTATTCTGAATCCTTTGAAGCGTTTTCTTCCTGGTGGAACAACAGCTTGACCAAATTGGTACCGCATAAAGCATGGCTGGTCTGAAAATTTGTTTATAAATTAACAATTTGTTTTTTAGACAGAGCTTAGAATTTCTGTTTATAAGAGGATATAAACATTTAATATATTTATTACACTTTGCCTGGATTCCTTCAATGTGATCCTTGAAAGTGAGTTTTTTGTCATACGTTAAACCTAAGTATTTAGCTTGATCAGACCATGTCAATTCCAAGCCATTCAATTTGAGAATGTGATTATTGTTTGGTTTAAGAAAAGAAGCTCTTGGCTTGTGAGGAAAGATAATTAATTGCGTTTTTGCTGCATTTGGTTTAATTTTCCATTTTGACAGATAATCACTGAAAATATTTAAACTTCTTTGTAGGCGACTGCAGATCACTCTTAGATTTCTACCTGTGGCTAACAGACTTGTGTCGTCACAGAATAGCGATTTCTGACAACCAACGGGTAGATTTGGAAGATCAGAAGTGAAAATATTATACAAGATTGGAGCTACACTCGAACCCTGTGGAACACCGGCTCGTACGGGTAGCAATTCAGATTTACAATTCTGATAGCTAACCTGAAGAGTACGATCAGTTAAATAATTTTGAACCATTTTGATCAAATAAATAGGAAACTGGAAATCAGACATTTTTGCTATTAAACCTTTGTGCCAAACACTGTCGAATGCTTTTTCTATGTCTAGAAGAGCAACTCCAGTGGATAACCCAGAAGATTTATTTGATTTTATCATGTTCGTTACTCTGACAAGTTGATGAGTAGTTGAATGTTCATGACGAAATCCAAACTGCTCTGGTAAAAAAATTGAATTCTCATTTATATGAGTCATCATTCTTAACAAGATAATTTTTTCAAAAAGTTTACTGATAGAAGAAAGTAAGCTAATTGGGCGATAACTTGATGTTTCTGCTGGGTTTTTATCAGGTTTTAGGATAGGAATTACTTTAGCGTTTTTCCATCTTTTTGGGAAGTAAGCTAATGAAAAACACTTGTTGAACATTTTAACCAGGAGTCTCAAGGCAACATCGGGAAGATTTTTAATAAGAATATTAAAAATTCCATCATTACCAGGAGCAGGGCTGACAATAATCAACTCAGTACTTCATCATCACCGAGTTCAGCTCACCTGCAAATCGGTTTCAAAAGCATCGCTGAACGAGTTGAGTAACTGGGTAACCATTTGTTTAGAGAAAACATCGTCTCAACATCGTAGTGTCAAGCAATCAGCAGATGAGCGCTGAGTGCACATCAAATATTAGAACCCACTGAGAGACGATTTGTGAGTTGTGATTTGATGTGTTTGTACATCAACACATTGAATCAGATTCTTATGACACTGTCTCGCTTGTATTCCCCACCCACCAGAGTTGCCATGGGCGGCCAATGTTCGAATCGATGCCATTTCAATTTTGTTCTCGTATGCTGGAAAACACATTCGGTTCAGTATAAAGTTGTGTTTAGCTCGAGACATGAAATTCAATCGTTTATGGTTTACATCATACTACGGTTCGACATTTGTTTTCGTACATTAATGCTCGTGTTCGATTTGAGTACCAGCAAAAACAAAACCGAAAATCTGGGTTGTGTTGGCAACTCTGTGGTTTAAGCATACACTCACCGGTGTAGCTCGGCACGGTGATGCCAAACTCAGTACTCACTTTTTAAAACTAGGAATGAGAGTTAAATGCTATGAAATCAAAACTGAGAACCATCAATACCATCATAGTTTGATGTCAGCGGTGCTCTGTATAGGTGAGTGTGTTTGTTTAGATTCGCGATGATTTCCATCTTTACCATCATTTTTCGGATTGCATCGTAAATCATGTGGTGAGCTGATGAATAGAAAAAATCAAATCTTATGAGCGAGTTTTTGCCACCCTTGACCAGGAGCCTTCATGTTTTTAAGTTTTCTAATAATTGATTTAATTTCATCAAAATTCGTCTCAATAATGTCATCGTGTGATAACACTTGGGTTGAAATATGATCATATTTCAGTGAGACTTCATTTTCAATAGGACTCACAACGTTCAAATTAAAATTGTGGACACTCTCGAACTGCTGAGCAAGTTTTTGAGCTTTTTCGCCATTTGTAAGAAGTATTTGATTTCCTTCCTTGAGAGCAGGAATAGGTTTCTGAGGTTTCTTAAGAACCTTAGAAAGTTTCCAGAAAGGTTTAGAATATGGTTTAATTTGTTCAACTTCTTTAGCGAAATTTTCATTTCGCAAAAGAGTAAATCTATGTTTAATTTCTTTTTGTAAATCCTTAACTATGTTTTTCATAGCAGGATCACGAGAACGTTGATATTGTCGTCGACGAACATTCTTCAACCGAATGAGCAGTTGAAGATTGTCATCGATGATAGGAGAATTTAATTTAGTTTGAGCTTTGGGAACTGAAAGATTTCTAGCTTCGATAATATAATGATTCAAATTATCAATTGCTGTGTCGATATCCGCAGAATTTTCTAAAATAGTTTCATGATCCACATGATTTTCAATGTGAGATCTGTAATCCAACCAATTTGCTCTATGATAGTTGAAAATAGAACTAATTGGATTAATTATAGCTTCGTTGGAAAGTCTGAATGTTACAGGAAGATGATCTGAGTCAAAATCAGCATGAGTAATCGGTTCACTACAAATGTGACTTTGATCTGTTAGAACCAGATCAATTGTAGACGGGTTTTTCACGGAAGAGAAACAAGTAGGATTACTGGGATGAAGAACTGTAAAGTAACCAGCTGAGAGTTGATTATGAAGTATTTTACCATTACTGTTATTTTGCCTACAATTCCACTGGACATGCTTAGCATTTAAGTCCCCTATTACGAAAAATTTCGATCGATATCTTGTAAGTTTTTGCAAATCGCCTTTAAAGAAATTTAATTGTTCGCCGGTGCATTGGAATGGCAAATATGCTCCAGCGATGAAATAAATTCCATGAATGGTTTCAACTTCGATTCCCAAGCTTTCAATAACTTTAGTATTGAAAGAAGGTAAAATTCGATGTTTAATTTGCCGTTGGACAAAAATGGCAACTCCACCACCAATTCCAGTAAACCTGTCAAATCGATGAACCACATAATGTGGATTACTTTTCAATTTTACATTTGGTTTAAGAAAAGTTTCTGTCACAATGGCAATATGAATTTTGTGAACTTTGAGAAAATTATAAAATTCATCTTCACTCGATTTCAAAGATCGAGCATTCCAATTTAAAATATTCAAATAATTATTTAACATCACTGTTAAATTTTAAATTCATTATAATATTATTTGCAAATTTCCATCCGATTTGAAATGCTTCAAAAAGTGATGAAGTCGAATTCATTTGGATGATCATTTGAAAAAGTTGATCTTGTAGGTAGATCATTTTATTTTCAGTTATATCGCCTAAATCGACTTCATTTAAAGAAGCGAATGGCATTGAAGGAATATTTATAGGTAGACTGCCATTAGAAGAAGATGATTTGGCCGGTCTACCTATTAATAAATTGTTTTCGTTAGAAGAAGAACTGCAAGGCGGTCCTGTGTTTTGATTATTTACATTAGAAGAAATAGGAGATAGATTTCTACCTAATATACCAGCATAACTGACATTAGAAGAAGATGATGACGAGGTCGATCTACCTGTCAATAAATTGTTTTCGTTAGAAGACGAATTGGCAGGTGCCTTAGAAGAATTTTCAGGTATGTTCTGTAAATTTAAGGTCGTTGATTTGACTTGTTGTCTAAGCGAACGAGCGTTTAAAATTTTTTCCCTGACAGGACATTTCAAATAATTGGATTTATGATTTCCATTGCAATTTGAACATGAAAATTTATCAGTGGTTTCATTCATTGGACAAGCGTCTTTCGAATGCGATTTACCACAATTCAAACACCGTATATCCATATGACAATTTTTGGTTCCATGACCGAAGCCTTGGCAACGACGACATTGCGTTAAGTTTGCAATACGATTATGCCGTTTATAATGTTCCCAATGAATTTTAATGTGGGAAATGAAACGTACTTTTTCTAAAGTTTTCAAATTGTTTACATCACTTCGATTGAAGTGTATTAGGTAAAGTTCATGGGAAATTCCAGAGCGTGGTTTAGAAGTACCATTCGCTCTTTTTTTCATAAGTATTACTTGGGAAGGGGCAAAACCAAGCAATTCTTTTAGTTCATTTTTAATTTCATCAATACTTTGATCATTTGATAATCCTTTCAAGACAGCCTTGAAGGGTCTGTCTGATTTTATATCATATGAATAAAATTTATGAAGTTTTTCGGACAAATATCGAATAAGACTTTCGTAATCTTCCAATCCATCCACCAAGACTCGACATTCTCCTCTTCGTCCGATTTGAAATGAGACTTTTACTTCCGGGAGAAAAGTAGAAAGCTCAGTACGGAATGCTTTGAAGTCGGAAATCATCACCGTCACTGGTGGCATAGATTGATGTTTCTTCCCAGAACGACAAGCGTCCATTTTGGGAATTTTTGAAGAATTTTCTTCTATGTCGCTACAATCGGATTCAGGAAGAATCTCGTAAATATTGTTAGACGGCATAGGATCAACGGAAGGGAAATCCGTCCGTTGTCTTTTATTTTTACATTCAGATTCTATAAGATCGTGAATGTTATTAGAAAAATGTTGAATAACGGATTGTGATTTATTCCGTATTGAATTATTTTTAGCCTTAGGCTTGTTGCCTTTCCGGTTGGACGCAGGCATTTTTGAAATTAATGAAATTTTAAATTAAATTAACTAGGCTAAATTAGTCTTCGATTAGACTCCTAGCTAGCCTTAAAAAAGGCTGATTAATTTCTTAGTCACTCTAATATCACTCTTTGTATCACTTAGTCACTCTAATATCACTCTTTGTATCACTTAGTTAGTGATTCAGGTAGCCTTGAAAAAGACTGAAGCCTTGAATCAATGAAACTCTAGGTAGCCAGAAAAAAAATTCCAGGAGCCAAGAGCTATACGCGTGCGGTGCGAACGACTGTTCAACACCGACTGAACTTTTTCAAATTCTTTCATTCTTTGTGTGGTTTATATTCCACATCTGCTTACTACCTATCATAAGATTTCCGAAAGTTAAAAAATCCATAATTCCAAGCGATCGGTGCACTCAAACTTATATACATTGACTAAAATTGTCAGTGCATAACTTAAGTTAAACCGTTTGAAGGCATCTTATTTTTACTCATATTAGGCAAAATTTATTAATTTCGCTAATTTACACACTCCTCAGTGCACTTTTGCTGATCACAACAGAAATGATTTCCTCTTGCATCAACAAATACACGTTTTCCTATACGAATGTAAACGTTTATTATGGAGATTTTTCAGGAAATATGGCAAAGCAGTAATATAATTAGGTATTTCAAAAATGCGCTCATTGAAAATATTGGACGTCACAATCCAACAACCCTCCCCCCTTCCCCCTGTCACAAAAGGTCACGTTTTGTGAAACACCCCCCTCCCCCTTGCGGCGTGACGTCTTTTATGGGCAGCCCCCAAGACTAATTCAAACTAGGCTATTTCGAGACTGATTAGGCCTAGTTGGATAATATTCTTGTCAGGATCCCTTCCGGAAAAAACAGTATGCTTAAGGCTAAGAATGGACTCAACTTCCGTTAAACCAATTTTCGATTTCCAATTCGATTTCAAAGTACTCCGTACTGAGCTTCTTTCGTTCCTTCCGGGTCTCATATTGAAATTTATCATGAAAGTCTTATTGTAATTTTCACTGGCAGTTAACAAAAATTGCGATGCGACAAGATAGCGACAAAATGTTGCAAAGATAGCGAAATTGTCATCCACATCGATTCAACCCCTTCGTGATCATAAACCGGAAAAATATTTTGTTTTATTGATCGTTAAATGACAATGCAACGAGAATAATTATACAACGATACTTTGTATTAATCGAAGTCTTTGTCTTCAAAACCTTGTGCTTCATTCCAAACATTATCAATATTAACTATAAAAATAGACTACAATAAAAAAAATGTAACTCGTCTATTCTAAAAATTCAGTTGTCTTTGACAGATACATACTTGTTGATGCTTTTAGTGAACAAACAAATAATTTTTGTCGCTAGAGAATATTACCTTTTAAATATGTAATTACTTTTACTAGATATAAAAATACTGCAAACTTCAGTACCACAGACAGCGAAGTTGTTAAGGTTCTACTTACAATCTTAGAAAAACAGCCATTTGCTGAAAAACACAAAAGCAGTTTTCTCTGCTTCTGCTAGATGAAATATCAAGAAAAACACATCTTAACGACAGCGAAAAAAAATACTTTTACAGCAATGGCTGTTTTCCCAAGATTGTGAATTTTCCCTTAAACCAACTGTCCAACTCCTGAGACAGAGATGCCACACGGAACGACCGAAATTAGCTCTGCGCCTAATTCGTGTTACTGTTTTTGAATAAGTTGATTTTAACAACCAAATTTCCAAAATAACTATAAAATTAGTTAAAATTGAGAATTTACTTTACTGAAAAAAACTCTTATTTTTAGAGGATGTGTTTAGTTGGCGAATATCCTGGACACAATCAGGAATCAGGAATCAGAACAAATTGGCTCAAATGGCACGTTCCCCTTGATATTTGGAGATTTGTGCCTTGCCATCAATTTGTTTTTAGCATCATTTTCCCGATATATAAGAGGGAAGGATTGAAAGGAAATGGTAAGGGTTGGACTAGGAGGATGGGAAAAATTGACGACACAAAAACACATAAAAGCAGAAGTAAATTCTGCACCCCTAAGGGATGCTGAACAATCTGCTGAGGATCACATTTAGTGGAAGCAGAAGGAAATTCTGAACCTCTACGAGGTCCCGAACAGTCTGCTGTTAATAAAACCTCCAACCCCCGAGAGGATTTAGAGATCTTACAAAAGCGACACCATTCTGCACTCTCGGAAGAATGCAGAACGACTCGCAGTATGTACGAGCAGAAGTAAATTCGGTACCCCCAAAGGATGCCAAACAATCTGCTAAACCCTATTTAAGGTGAATACAAAAGGGATTCATTCACTCCAGGAAGAACGATGAACCCTTCTGACTATAGCTCCTTACCACATTGGGTGAGAAACGAGAATATCCTTCAATTTTAGCTCCGCATACACAGACTCAACCATGTATGGAGAACCAAAAACCCGGATACGTAGCTGCGTCAATGCGGGACAGTTACACATCAGATGATATGAAGTACCATAATCGCATTTACACAAATCACACGAATAATACTCAGCACGTTGAATAGTAGCCATGTGATAATTGAGTTTGCTATGTCCAGTCAGAGCTCTGACCAGAATACTTCTATGATGCTTGGAAAAATGCAGTAGACACTTTGACATTTTCAGATTGAAATCTGGTAGAAATGCTTTTGTCTGAGCAAGCTGCGTCAGTAGCTGGCATGTTTGGATGCAGCCCAAGAACGTATCTTGTGCGTTATCCAACTAGTTGAAAGTGGTAAAGCTGGTTCAGGACCAACGAAATCATTCGTTGCACCAGCTCTAGCCAACTCATCAGCCCATTCATTTCCAGTAATACCAGAATGGCCGGGTACCCATAAGAAGTAAACAGCATTTGAAATGCTGAGGTCTTCAATTTGAGTTCGACATGCGATCACTTGATTCGACCGTGAGTCATTCGAACTGAGTGCTTTTAAGGCTGCCTGACTGTCGGAACAAAAATAAATACGTTTACCACAGATCCTCTACTGAAGTGCCGATTGTACTCCACACAGAATTACGTAGATTTCTGCTTAGAACACAGTACAGTATCTACCAAGTGAATGAGACTGCTCCAGCCTCATTTCACGACAGTAGACATCAGCATCAGCACGATCATTCAACAGAGAACCGTCCGTAAAACAAACTATGTGTTCATCAAGTTGTTGTTCCAGACAACCAGACAACCATTCCTAACGAAGAGGATAGCTCACATTGAATGTTTTAAAAGGAAAACTGCATGTGAGAGTTAGGTCACTAGGAGCGAGTAAATACTTATCCCACGTAACCATTTGAGATTACAAGCGAGTGTGGCTGGTAGCATAATCTAATGGGTTACTGTTCCAAAGCCCTGTAACCCTAAGACGGTATACACAAGATAATGCTTCTTGTTTTAGGAACACATGTAGTGGATTAATACACAGTAGCGCCTCTAGAGCAGCATTAGGAGTTGTCGTGAATGCTCCTGTCATCGCCATTAGGACCATCCTTTGGAGATGATTTAGCTTTGACTGAACTGTCGCGACTTCTCCTTTCTGCCACCATACAAGACATCCATATGCTAAAATTGGTCTAACAATAGTTGTGTAGATCCAATGAATATATCTGGGTTTGAGTCCCCATGATTTTCCAAAAGCTCGTCTGCATTGGCCGAAAGCCATGCAAGCTCTCTTAATCCTGAAGTCAATGTGAGCAGACCAATTCAGTTCTGAGTCAAGAATAACCCCGACGTATTTAACTTGATCGACCACAGTGACCTCTGAACCGAAGAACTATAACGGACAAGCTCCTGTAATTATCCTACGATGAGTGAAATGCACCATTGATGTTTTGCCCGGATTTACAGATAATCCAACCTGACAACACCATTGTTCAACAGATCGCAGGGCTTGCTGCATTAAATCAAAGAGAGTGTTAATGCTTATACCGGTCATCAATATATGATAATCGTCGGCAAAACCATAAGTCGGAAATCCAAGGTTATTAAGTTTCCTTAACAAACCATCAGCGACTAGGTTCCATAAAAGTGGGGATAGTACACCACCTTGAGGAAAAACCCAAGATATTCCGTTCACGACTGCAATGTTTAACCTCCTGCAGCCATTCAGCCATCGGCACGGAAATACACCTTGACTTAGGAGTTCCTATTTTTGTGGCTTTTTACGACATGGAACAGGAAACCAGTGGATCAATTCTTGGTAAAAAATAATTCCGCCGGATGCCACACGGCTTACCTGTTTGGTGGACTTATACCACCGGTACAGGTGGACCGTAGCGTTATTCTTAGCCAGTTGGGAAACCGCTACCGACACTACACGGCTATCTAGGCTGCTCAGAGAGGGAAGTTAACATTGATGGTCAACTTCCATGGATGGCCGAGCAGCCGGTGCCGCGAGGTCCCTGCATTTTGCATGTATTAGCTCTAGATTTTCCACAGTTATCCAAGTAACTAGTTTAGTTCGAATATCCTGGACACAAACTAGCAATATTTCAATCCAACACGAAATTCTCATTGACAACTAATTTTGTTATTAAAATAAGAAAATTCGTTTCTATTTATCTATCACCATCATTACTGAAGGACAGCACAAAGAAAACAAAAATTAAAATGGGTTTTATTAACATGTTTATTAGCCAAAAACTCATGAGAAGTGTCAAAGCAAAACAATCCATTAAAAAGCTAAAAAGGACAGCCTTGTTGAAACTGCTTGCAAATTGTTTAGATGTTTTTCGCATGTGTTACGATATGTCCATATATAAATTTCTAAGCCGATATGTAAAAATGACGTAAACTTTCAGTGGAAAGTGTATTTATCCAGAATTTGTGCGAATTTGAAGCAATTGTGCGCGGAACAGTGATGTGAATTTCGAATGTTGCACTCTAATTGTATATGTCAAGTGATGTTTTTTGTATCTTCCAACCTTCCGGGCTACGCCGTCTAGTGAACTACTTGCATTCGGTTTTTGTTCTCCGAGTACTCAAAGTTTTCAGTGAGAGAGTCCATTTCGTGAAGTCAAATGAAGAAAACAGCGATTTAGAAGAAAAATTTTCAAAAAGAAGTTTATGTTTTGTTTATGTCTTTTTCTCCAATACAACATCTTATTTAACAACCTGCCAATATAGAAAAGACAACTGCGACTGAAATTTTTTCGGTAGTAGTGTGCCATCTAGTGGCTAGTAGTCATTACGGTGTTAACGTTTTTTCGGTGACAGTGCGCCATATAGCTGTAAATTGCAGAAGCCAATTCAACCATTTATGTTGGTTGAAAAAAACATTCTATTTCTCAAATTCAACTAAAAAAATTATTTGAATGGAAATGAAGTGTGCATGAGCTAAGAAATGACAGCACGTTTAATTGGTGAAATCAACTAAAAAAATAGCCAATTCAACAAATATTTTATTATTATTATTATTAAAAAATCTAAATTAGCAAAAGTAAAATTTTTTTAGTTGTCTCAAAAAATAACTAACTAAAATCAGAAAATTAACTAAATTTTTCGCCAAAACGCTGATTTCTATCTTTTCGTGCATGTAAAATTTTCACGTCTGCATACTAGAATTCCTCCAACGAAAGAGTTAAATATTATAAGTATGACGAGAAAAAACAAACAAGAAGCCCAACGCAATTCTAAAAGTATGTAAATTTGACGAATGTATATAAAAGGTTCAAATCCCTTACAAAAGAAATCGGAAAATTTACTTGTAAATCTTCAACCTGGCACCTGTGATTCCGACGCTCATTATTTCGCCATTCTGCGGCGATTTCGTCGCATTCTATGCTCGGCTGAAAACCACAAATCATGGTGGACGAATAAGAAGATCAAAAATACCTTCTTCGTTATTAAACTGAGAGGGTTTAGAAATTTTATTTGAACTGCTTGATACCCAATGCATCTTTCAAGATGATTCTGAAAGGCTTTACAAATGTCCAAAGTACACCGAAACCACCATTTACGAGCTAAACGGGGGTTCGTAAATCGAGTTAGTTTATAAAAAAAGTTTACGATATTTTGAATTTACTTCGTAAAAAAAGTTTACGTTATTTGGTGTTTGGTTTCGCAATGGATTTGAAGAGCAGATATCGGATAACAATGCTTGGAGTCGTTCCATTCCAATAGTATTCCAATTTTAAAAGTTTTCAACACGGAAACACCGAAATCAGCCTTTTGGCGAAAAAATTAGTTAATTTTCTGATTTTAGTTAGTCATTTTTTGAGACAACTAAAAAAATCTTACTTTTGCTAATTTATATGTTTCAATTCTCATTCCCTTAATAATAATAAAATATTTGTTGAAATAGCTATTTTTTGTTTGATTTCACCAATTAAACGTGCTGTCATTTCTTAGCTAAGGCACACTTCATTTCCATTCAACTAATTTTTTAGTTGAATTGTGAGAAATAAAACGTTGTTTCCAACCAAAATAAATGGTTGAATTGGCTTCCGAAAAAACGTTAACATCGTTATGAATACTAGTCACTACATGGCACACTACTACCGAAAAAATTTCAGTCGCGGTTGTCTTTTCTATATTGGCAGGTATAAATACGATGTTGTATTGGAGAAAAAAACGAATCATAAACTTCTTTTTGAAAATTTTTCTTCTAAATCGCTGATTTCTTCATTCGACTGTTCCACGTAAAAACATTATTATGCACAATCGTTTCAAATGTGCACAAATTCTGAATAAATGCATATTCCACTAAGAGTTTACGTCAGTTTTGCCTATCGGTTTAGAAATTTACATATGGATATATCGTAACACATGCGAAAAACATCAAAACAGTTTCAACAAGACTGTCCTTTTAGGCTTTTTAATGAATTGTTTTGCTTTGACACTTCTCATGAGTTTTTGGCTAAAAACTTGTTAATAAAACCAATTTCATTTCTGTTTTCTTTGTGCAAGTTTTTTTCAGCAAAATAAATTCTCAGTTTTAACTAATTTCATAGTTATTTTGGAAATTTTGTTGTTGAAATCAACTAATTCAGAAACAGTAATACGAATTAGGCGCAGAGCTAATTTCGGTCGTTCCGTGAATGAATATTAATAGTCCGCGTGGATTTCGAAATGACCCAAGCATAATTTTCCGGCACCTACTAATTATATCTGTTCCGAGAATTTCCATCTTGCAGGGGGTTGCAAGGAATGTCAATAAACCAGAAGTAGCTTTTTGGATTTCGACACGACCTCGAAAAATTTTAAAATCGTGGAAACTCGTAAACTTGTACAGAAATGGTGTCCACGAAAACGTTGTAGTAAATCAATCGAATACTGCATATTAAACAACATAATTTTGCTTTTCTCCTAGAATAAGCTGTTTTCGAGTTCTTGGGGTGTTTGGGGCTCCAATCGATAGTCGGGGTTTTTAACAATTCTATATCCTTTCTATGGAGAAAGACACGTTTCTCTATAGGTTTCTTGTCAAAAATATTAGCGAACAATCCGTTAGATCCATTTGGTTTACAGTTTACGGTAGTTGTTTGACAGTTCAGCAATTACCGAACGATCGGTAATCAATTTAATTACCGAACTGATTACCGAACGTTCAGCCGACGACACGACCTGCCACGACTATCAAAACTGTATTGCAAATTTAACTACCACTCAGTAACTGGTAATGTCAAAACGAAATCGCTTGATAATTTATTCAAACTGGCAACAAAGGCAAAAAATTGTTGATTTCGACTAACAACTACCATAACCTTAGTTGAGAATTTTGTTTTGATAGAAAATAAAAAATAATCTAAAATTTTCAATCGATTTGAATTGGGCGTAATTGCTCATTTACATTGACCTTGCAGGTATGTAAAGTAAGTATTGTAGTCTACTTTAGTGCCGAATAGTAGATGAAATTGAGTTTTTCGGACAGTTTCATCAATAACAACTGTTTTTCAGGAAACCGCGTTGTTAGGAAACTGGACGTTCATTCATTTTCGTTATGGTCAAACTCGAATCACTTGAGTCCGACGGAGAAGAACATTCAAATATCGTTATGAAGTAGACTAGTGAACATCTACCGGACATCTAATGATCATTCAAGCAGTTGTCACAGTCTGAATAGCAGTCGCAGTTCTCTGGATCACAACTGCAAATAATCTATGCAGTATTGAAAGTGTTTAATTAATTTAATGTATACACATAATTTGAACATAAATTTTGATAAAATTGCTTCGTTGTTTTTGTACTTAAATTACTTAAATATTTTTGGATTCTTTATATGTTTTACTGACCTTCACCGTTGTCGAATCAAACGTGTTGATTTTTGTGAACGAAGATGTTCTACCCCATATAGTCAATGATAGCTTAATTTAAAATAAATAAAATTTCCTTGATCAACTCAGCTCCACATTTTATTTACCAGGATGCTTCTTCGTTGGTTAGGAAAAAAACAGTGACTTTTTCACCACGTCATTCAGTTAGCAATACCTTACCGAATCTCTTCCAGACCATTTAAATTTATTTGGCAAATTTTAGGAGCAATAGCAACGAGAAACCTGAATCCGACTCTCTACTCTAGCGAATCAGCCAACGAGAAAAACAGATCCGAACAGATTATCACCGATGCCAGTAAAGCCGAAATGTGTTAGCCATCGGGAGCAGGGAAGTCATCTTCGAATTGATTTTCCATGAATTTCCAGAGATTAGACACCGACTTTGCCCTGAGAGAAAGAGTGATAGGACCGATTTGTCTCCAGTATGATGTCATTTTATTATTTACCTGTAGCAAATCCATGTTATGTTCCGGTAGCAAACTGTTCGTTTATTTGTTTTGGACCTCCTTGGCAACTAGTTCGTAGCAACTAAACAGTGTAGCTCGAGAAGATTCTTTTTATCAAATACGAGGGATCACTCAATTTTTGGTAACTGATGGTAAATCATCAACGGACATTTTTCATGGCGATTTTTCTTCAGAGTGCCTGATCGTGTCGTCGGTTCAGCTGTTGAAAGTTCGGTAAAAATTATCGAATTTTCGAAATTTTCCAAGTGTGTAGTATTCATTTTATTGCGAGTCAAACAACTGGTTGTGAAGTCGAACACAGGATGCATCAAACGAGAATATATGTTGAAATTACATTTCAAAGATACGAAATTAGTAATAAATTCCTGTAGGATTGCTGTTGTTACTCATTTTCAAACCCTTCAGGGGGGATCAACGATTTCAGACGTAGATCAAATGGCACGCATGTCTGATCTTGATCATATGTGATTTTCCTCCACCAAGCTGATCAAAGCTGATCGAATTATCCAATGATTGAATGAATTACATGAATCAAGAATCATTTTACCGACGACACGACCAGGCACTCCGAAGAAAACTCGGAATAAATATGATTCGTGAGCGATTTACCGTCAGTTACCAAAAATATAGCGACCCCTTGATACGGATAGAAAAAAATTTCTTCAGCAACACTGTTTGAGTTGCTATGAACTAGTTACCAAGAAGCTCCATAATAAATAAACAAACCATTGCAGGAAGTTTTCGAAACTTTTCTATAGATTTAAGTTTGTGCCATAAGCTCTCAGTTTAATCAAAAATCAAGAATTATTCTGAAGGTATTATGAGACAAAATACAAAATTTGAAGACAAAAATATGCTTTGACAGGCAGAGAAAGAAATTCTGGTTTTGTAAAAACGAAATCACTAGAAGTCTTGAAAGCTGTACGTGTCGACGCAAGCCATCCGTCGTCGGCTGAGTCCCCTGGCGACGTTCAACTTGAATTGTCGTGGTCGTTTGAAGATATAGATTTAAAAGCTTACAACCAACGAATATAACCGTCCGGCCTTCATTCAACATTATCGTCTAAACTATACACAGATGTTTGAAACTTTTGGGGGAAATGATATTATGAAATATGACGAAGTTAGACGCTTTAACATGTATGCTGATTGGCAACGAGAAGAAAAATCCGGAGCGGCGAATATATAAAGATTTGGCTAACAAATGAAATAGATTTATTTAGAAAACTCATTAGAAAAGAAACATATAAGAATTCTGTATATTAGTGTATTCGTGCTTTCATATAAAAAACGATTCTGAACTGGAATAAAAAGTAAAGTTCAACATTTTAAGTATCTTTGATTTGCTGGTTGAATGAAGCTGATATACTAGTTTGACAGTGAAGTCTCGCTCTGACGGATTTTATGACTGCAAACTTCACCACCTTTTAAAAACTCATTTACGTATCAGATAGTCGTCATAGATTTAAGTCTAGTTACGTTAAACTATTTAACAAGCTTCAACGCATATTTAAACGATACGTGATACCGACAACGCGTTAAAAGTACTCAATACAAAAGATGAGGAAATATGGAAACCTGATTCTGCTGTTCTTAAAAGCCATTTTTTGTATGTTCGAGCTCCAGCCAGCCTCAACAAAAGCCTCTATCTAACAGTCAAATCAAATCATCGCTCTGGCATGTGATGATGCTGGAGAACTTTCAACTTACTGCTAAATAAAGATCTTCCATTCGAGGCAGTTCGTTTTGTTACATTTTTTAAGTCTTTAATATGCAGTAACCAAGGTTATGGTAATTGTTATTCAAAATCAATAATTCATCGACTTCTGTTGCCAGTTTCAATAGTTTTCCAGTCGATTTCGTTTTGACATTTCCAGTTACTGAAGGGTAGTTAAATTTGCGATACAGTTTCGATAGACGTCGTGTCGTCGATTTTACCTTAAAATCACTACCGATTTTGTGTGACGGAAGATCAGTACCAACTTTCAGAAATTTCAGTTTTCAAAGCATGCAAAACCGTAGCCTACTCTGCCAACTAGACCCGGCAACGGTGCATGAAAAGTTTCTTCGTATTTGCGATTGCAGCCGTCAGATTCTACGTCAGATTCATTGCGACAGTAAGATGAATCTCGTCAACAAGGATATCAATTCCCCCTGCCATCTGTCCTTTATTCTATTCAATTATCGAACGGATGCTGAAGTGGAACTGTAACGATTACTGAAAATACTTCACCTTGTTGAGAAAACTGACTTTAAGGTTTATCAGTCCAGTGAAATGGACGATAGCGGAAATTTCAAAGAAAATCCTCGAGATTATCCGGCCCCCGTGGAAGTAATTTTGTATTATCTTTTATGAATCTTGCGTTGTATTTTTTTTTATAAACTTGACTAATCATATTTTCATCTAGTCAAAACACCTGGATGCAGGTGTTCGGATTCTAAGTAGATCAGTCTTTGATTGGAACTCCACTGTCGAAAAAATAATTGCTGCTGGGAAAAAGCTCTACTAAAACTTACCTGAGTGGGGTGCTCCCATTGCGATTGTAAAAATTAGTATCACAGCGAGTATTTGCTTCTGATTACAGCAGCAGTAGCAACAGCAGGAGCAAATTCCGTTGCTCATAACGTTTCTCCAAGCCATATTAATCCGCTAGCTCCAAGCTAGTCATTTATTTTCCCTTCGTTTTGTTTTACCACGATTGTTTTTTTTCTGTCCTTCCCGTTCTGTTCACTGGAAGATGAATGAGTCCTGGCGCGCGTATCTTATTGCGGTACGGATCGTGTTCCTGTTTCTACAACTAGCGTTGTGGCTAGCGTTGCACCTGACTGTGGCGACGATATGCAGGTAAGCTGCGCTGCTTGTGCATTTATAATTAACCAGTAAGGTATCAGGAAAAAGTTGTGCTTTGTTGCGCTTCGGTCGGCTTACCACCGGAATAATCGGAAGTTTCTACCCAACCCACCGCAAGCTCTTTGCCGTTCGCAGTGCCGGAAGTGCCTTTTCGTTCGTTGTGCTTGTTCACACAACTGCTGCCACATTGGGTGGCATCAGGACGTGCATGTATATTGGAATTGTCATCTGGTTTGGCCCTTGTTTACACAATCCGGCAAAAGACTTTCATTCACGACCGACGGAGCGTGGGCGCTTTTTTTCTGCCTTCTTGTCGCAGATGTACTACGGAAGCCGCACCCTGGCACGTGCGGAGTATTGAATACACTGTTATAGACCGCTCACTTTGCGATGTTAATGTTGAATCCGTCACAAAGAATGACACATATTTTTTTCCCATACACCTGTTGTGTGCATGCGGGCGCAACGATGAGCGATGGTGGCGATACGCAGCTGCTGGCTGACGAAGTTTTTTCCCGGAATCCTCACCACCACCCGCTGCTGGGTGCTTGATTGAAGTCCGCCATTGTACGGCCCTGCGAATGAAAATAAATGCATGTATGTATTTTTAATTATGTCATGTTTGTTACACACCGGAAAAAGTAAACACAGAGGATTTGGTTTTCGCTGAGCCGTTCACTTTTCGCAAGCGTTGCACGATATTGCATGAATATTAAGAAGTAAGTTGACAAAGGTCGTTGTTGTGTAACCTTTAAGCTTGTTTTAACCCAGCATGGCAGTCTTTTGATTATAGTAAAGTTGCCACACCGGGACAGGAGCTTCAGTCAAGATATTTTTGGAGAATCTCTTTCTATCCAGCTTCATGAGCTTTTTTTTCAGGGAAAAACTTTTCAAATAAAACAAACCTTAATTAGACTTTTGAGAATGCTTTTTTTGTTTCTTGGAAGTCGTATCTCACATCCAATCTGTCCTGGAGCCTGTTGTGTGCAAGGACAACTAGAAAACTTGTATGACTGCAAGTTACACGACTCACGGGTAAATGATTAAAATTTTTATTGAAGTACATTGTATTATTGGCGTTTTAAGCAGACATGTCTGTGTGACCATTTTATTAGAAAACTAACTGAATTACTTGGCCTTGCTCGGAAATGTTTCGTGAAGGCAAGGTCGCAGAAAGATTCCAGAAATATTCCTGCCCTTTGAAATATTCTGAATGTAGTGAAGCGCAACTTAGACGGCTCCTCGATTGAACAATATTCCGTACATGCTCAGACTGCGCACGGCCAGTGTCCCATCTCAGATCGCACAATAATCATAATATTCACTGTATTCTCGTCAAATCGGGTCCGTTTTATGGTTGGTTCCTTTTGTGAGGACATTGAAAATACTTTTCTCTATATAAACACCTTCTTAGTAACCTATGAGAACCAAAACGTATAAGGAGTGTATCGAAAAAAGCTATCCACAAACATTTGTGTTGTACGCATGTATTTGTGATGGTATTTTAATGCTCAGATCACAGCATGCTGTGCGTTTGGCTGTCAGCTTCCGTTTGTTTACTTGTATGTGCGGTTGAAATTCTGCGTTTTCAAAATGTCGCGTATTGAAAAGGAAGTGAAAATTAAGGATCTGGACACATGGCTAAGTGAGAAGGGTATTACTATGCGAAAATTGGGGAAGCGGTTTGGAATTCATCATGCCAGTGTTAAACCCATCATTAATAGGTTTGGGAAACACTATTCTTTGGATGAGCTACCAGGAAGAGCCAGAAAACCCGGTTCTTCCAACCCAAAACTGGACCAGAAAGTGGTATCTGTAATCATGAAGAACAAATCAATGTCAAAACGTGATTTGGCCAAGAAAAAATAAGGAACGAGTGTCGGAATGATCCAGCGTATCAAGAGGCGAAATCACCTGAAGACCTACAGGAAGCTGAAAATTTCGAAACAAAGTGTAGAACAGAAGAAGCGAGCAGCAACAAGGACTCGGAAATTATATTCGCGTCTTTTGCAGTGTCCGGATGGATGCGTTTTGATGGACGATGAGACTTACGTAAAGGAGGACTTAAAAACCCTTTCAGGTCCACAATACTTTACTGTCCTCGTTGGGGAGGATGTTCGAAAATTCGTGAAAGAAGGGTCTAAACGATGAAAAAAATCAAAATTTTTGCGATTTTTTTTCCAGAATTATCGTTCAACAAAATAATTTCAAATGATTTGCATGATAAAAAGCATCATTCGAACAACATTTTGTAATTTTTTTGTGGAAAAATATTGAGAAATATGTCGGTGAAGAGGTATTTTCGAGAACGCTTCTTAAAAATCATGATTTGCGGTGTCCACTGTATCTCAGCGCAGACTAATCAGAAGTAAACAAATCGAAGCAGCATAGTTAGAGAAGAAGTTTTTCTAGACCCCAACGTTTCTGTTTGATTTTTATTATTTTTTTCAATTTTTGGTTGTTGTTCAAAGTGAAAACTACGAAAACGTTGGGGTCTGGTTTTTTCTATGTAGAAAGTGTGTGCAAAATTTGAAAAAAATTGGTGCAGTAGTTTTTGAATGACGATAGACACGGACTTTCGAAACCTGCTTTCGAGGAAAACGGGTTTAATGGTTTTGTCTATAAAATCAATGGAAACAATTAATTACTCCAGGAAGCCCATAGCCCTAACATTTTCAAAAGATCGTATTTTCTCTTTTATAATTTATTATAACGAAACATTTCAAGAATGTTTTGTCAAGTTTTGAAGTCAATCGAAGTAGAAATCTTGGGCCTGTGCGTCGAGATCTTGCTTCTTTGTAGAATGAGATAGCCATAGATAAAGGTCCATAACTTCCAGAGTTTCGTTCCAATAGACTTGAAAATTTCACAGAAAATTCTTCAAATATTTTACTATAGGAAAATCTAAAGAAAATAGTAAATGATTTTTCAAAAGTGTTAGACCCTACCCGCCCCTTAAGGAATTCCGTATGAAACTGTAAAACTTTTCTTTTGAACCTATAAGTTTATGAAAATCGATTTTGCCATCTTGAAGAAAAGTGAGTGAGATCCTTTTTGCAGTTTTAATCACCATTTCCAGTTCTTCCGAAACCGGATTCAGATGAGCGGACTAGCCAACGTTGGTTCGTTCGCCAGCAACAAATATGACCTACAAATTGGAACAGTTTTGAACGTAGTTAAACCTATACTTACTACACCCAAACCTACATTTACGAACCTTATATATGTATGTATGTATGCTTACACACTCACCCGTCTACATATATGTGTATATAGTTATACATATAAATGATCGCTTTCATTTCACCAATATTTATATGTATAAATAAATACAAATATTTGCACACATGCGTGCGTATAATAATACATATATAAGTTACGTCAATGGAGGTTAGGGTGTGTTTCATACTCTATTTCGATTAAGCCAATTTATCGAAATCTAACAAACAAAACGAATCTGCGTTTCTGTTATTTCTGCATATGTAAGTCAAGCTAAACAGCATGAATCAGCAGCATAAAACATGTAGTAGGATTATTATTATTATTATTATTATTATTATTATTATTATTATTATTATTATTATTATTATTATTATTATTATTATTATTATTATTGTTATTATTATTGACATCACTACACCACCAGCACGGTATTACTGCACTACTGGCTGTGCAAATTGCTTATTTTTTTCAAATAAATTTCAATTCATTGACGTTTTTTATTCTTTCGGCATACTTATCATAAAATAGCTAAAATTTTTATCAATCGCAGCAACGTCTTTTACCAATATCACACACTAGTAGCTGACATCCGTAACCGTTTTGTTTTCTTTAAAGCGTGTACGAAATAGAACAAAGCACGCATCGTTCGTATTGTGTCTTCTTCCTCACACCGTACCACCACATACCGATGTTGTATATATTGTCATTCTATAAAGACTGTCCCAGAAAGTATGGACGTATCGATTTCATTAGTTTGTTTCGAAATGCGTGGACTTTCAGCAGAACAACGTCGGAAAATTGTGTACAAATGGTGCACAGAACGCGGACTGTCACTGAGAAAGATAGCAAAAATTAAAAAGGAGTAAGTGAAAAAGCCGTGCGAAATGCAATCAGGAAGTTCGGTGAGGATAACACCTTTGAGGATAAACTCAGTTGGATAAACGTGTACTGAAGGCGTTCGAGCAAAAGAAGGAGGTTTCGGTTTGGGATGTGGCCAAAAAGGTGGACATTTCGAGTCAAATGTTCTTCGTGCTAAAGAACGATTGAATCTTCGAACCTATAAGAAGCAGAAACAACCAAAACGTAGTCCGAAACAAGTAGCATCGATCAGGCCGAGGGTTCGAAAGCTGTACAATACGATTCTTGCTGGAAATTTGAACTGCATAATCATGGACGACGAAACCTATGTGAAACTTGATTACAAATCCTTGCCGCGACCACAATATTATACGAAGCGATAAGGGCCGAGACATCGATTGAAGTCGAAAAATTTGGTAAGAAAGCTATGGTCTGGCAAGCAATTTGTAGCTGCGGTAAGATTTCGAAACCCTTCATCACCACTGCTTCAATGAACAGCGAAATATACATCAAGGAATGTTTACAAAAACGACTTCTACCCATGATTCGAAGCCACAAGGATCCTGTTGTCTTCTGGTGAGATCTTGCTTCTTCCCACTACTCGAAATCAACGGTAGAATGGTATACTACCAAAAAAGTCACTTTCGTCCCAAAAGACATAAATCCACCTAATTGCCCACAAGAAGGTGCGCCAGCTAGTCTACAATGGCTAAGTAGCAAATGTTGAGAATAATATTCTGTTGTTGTAGTCTAATATTATCAGTATATCGAATAGAATTGGAATATCTAACACTTGTGAATTATTTACAGTGAAATCAAAGTGCGTCCATACTTTCTGGGACAGTCTTTATGGCGATTTGAAAACTTTTACACTCATCACCCTGTAACTGCGGAACCGGAGGTCAGATCCGGATGAAATTTTACAGTAGCTTTAAAGATAATATGAGGTTTAATTCAAATTTTTTGTGAAAATCGGTTCAATCATCGCAGAGAAATCGAAGTGAATTCCATTTTTGAGATTTTCTTTACCATTTTCGGTGCTTCCGGAACAAGAAAAGGGGGAACCAGTAGTGGCGATTTGAGTTTTTTTAGCATTAGCATTAGAGACCGCCCGTGTGTTGCTACTCCGTTATTGATCTGGACCAATTGAGATTGCAAAATGATTTTTTGAAGTAACATGTTTGGGAATAACACATTGTTTCACACTGTGCAAACTGTATTGAACCATGCATGCTGATCAATACCGACGCCGGCCACGTCCGAATGCAGATCTTCTTGGGAGGGAAAGGATTGTTAGTTCGATGCATGTTGCTACTAAGAACCGAGGAATCCTCTGCATTCCCACATGCATCACAGGAGAGGATACTTTGTTAGTAAATGTTTTAATAATGTTATCATGTGTTTATTGCTCTGGGTAGCCGGCTATCAAGAATGTTTTAAAGTTTTATGGTTTTATGTGTTACTTTGTGCTGGCAATATAATGCACGAAACAGTCAATCTCCGAAATTGACAAAACTCTGGACAGCTGGCTGTCGAGTATGCAGTCACTCGTTTATGCATCTACCTTTCGCGTTTTTTAGTCATGCAAAAAAAAACACATGCGGATTGATAAAAAAGGTATCATCTCACTGCTAGGTGGATTAAGCACGTTTTTATAAAAAAAATACGTGATACAATATAAACGAGCGAATAGGATTTAGACAAAAAAGTTGATTCATTGCATTGAAATATTCTAAACAGTTATTATAAAATCATTTTAAATCACCAAACAAAGGTCAACAGATTTCACACGCGTCTTGATTCTTTTTTATTTCCGCTTTATTATTTTAATTATTTATTAAAATTATTAATTGGTTATATTAGTTGATCTGGGCAGCCGGCTACCGAGAAAAATATTAATTTACTGTTTGAAATATTAATATCAAGTTTTTTTTACTATGTATTCGATATACCGATATATGTTACCTCTGTTATTAACTTTGTAATATAAACGGATTTGCGCAATGGTTGATTTTTATCATTCATTTTATAATCTTTTTTCCGAAGCTAGACGGAAATTGATAGGTTGAATAAAGAGATGATTTAGTAAAATAGAGTAATCAGAAGTAAAACATTGAAAATATCTGATAACTGAAAGGAAAAAGAAACTCCTGTAATTGTCGCCTTTTACGCCATGGAAGCAGGAACCCAGTGGATCTATTCTTGGATCATTTTTTTTCCGCCGGATTCCACACGGCATCTACGCTGGTACAGTCCGGAGAGAGCTAATAGGTACTATCAATCTCCTAGTGGACCCCAGCCCCTAGTAGTGGCGAATTGAGTTTTTTTGCCCACAAACTAACAATCTCTGCAAAGAATTAGAAGAATTTATCAGACAGTTTTATGGGATTTGTACCTATTTTTGACCATCATTTGTGGAAAAATACTAATGAAATTGGTAATTTTCCACGCTTTAGTTCCGGAACCGGAAGTCGGATCCGGATAAAATGTTCTAGCAATTTTTAGAAAACTATAAGACCTTTCATTTAAATCTTAGTTTGTGAAAATCGGTTGAGCCTTTTCAAAGAAAATTGAGTGCACACTTTTTCTTTAATTTTCATATATTACCATGTAACTCTGGAACCGGAAGTCGGATCGAAATGAAATTCAATAGCAGACTATGGGACCATAAGACCATTTATTTGAATTTTAGTTTCTGGGGGTCTGGGTAAATTAAGAGAGTACCCGGGCCCCGACTTTTTCAGGGGGCCCGGAAATTCGAAGAAAAAACGTTTCTTTCATACCTTAGCACTTAGCATTACTATCTAGCACGACATTGAATTGCTTACCCTACTCCTGTTTTTCAAAAAATGATATATGAAAATTCATTTTCAAACTCCTTCTAGTTAAACACCCCCAATCCTCCCCTTTCAAAAATGGTCCTAGGATCATCTCAAGTGTAAATGATATCTAGCATAGTTTTTTTGAAAATTCTATCAACTTCACATTAAACTTTCTGTTGTAGAGGCACTCATTACATTCACCGCGTATAACCACGTGTCTCGCTCTGCGTATTACATTGCCCTCTCGCATATGTACAAAGCGACTCTCGATAGGCCGGGTGACCATAAAAGTTTCGATTCGGTTCCCGTTTTCATAAAATGTGTCTGCATCCAATAAAGCTACCGCTTGTTTGGCAGCCTTGCTGAGCCGATTTTATTTCTCTCTCATTTTTCGTTCCGTTACCAGGAGCAGAAAAAAATGTGCGTCTATGGAAATCGACTTACCTTCACAAAAATAACAATAACTTCATTTTTATCAAGACAACATATATGTTTTTATGCACCAATCGCATTTAATTCAAATTATCTAGACATTGTCAGGATAGATTTTCGATCCATGCTTTTGAAGGCGAGATATTCAATGAACAAGTTGAAAGATGGCGTTTCTTTCTTCAGAAAAAAGACTTTCATGACCGCTAATGTCAATGAATCATTCTGAAATTTTCACAAAATAATTTAAACTAATTTTCTAAAAGATTGTTTCTGAGAAAATCAGATTTTAAGCGTGAATATAGCCTTTAGAAACACCCTAAAACACACTGGCCTAAGACCTCGCCTTTAATGTTACTTGCTACTCACTCACCCTCCTGAAAATGTCCCAGTGATCATAAGGAGAAGAGCAAGAAGTATATGTGCCACGTTTGCAAGTTTGATAGCAATCCGTTCTGTAGTTTCGCAGTTATGCCATTACAAACATTACACTCCTCTTTTACTACATCCATCCTACACGAATGGTCTCATAATCATATTTGAGTTGTGCAAAAAGAATCTATGGTCTTGAAAAATATCGATTCTCGTCTAATTAGATAAATGTTGTTAGAGACCGCCTGTTAAGGACACTTACTACACTAATAATATTTTAGGTATGCAAAATGTTTCTATGGTCTTCAAAAAAGTATCGTTTTTCGTCAAATTAGATAAATTTTGTCATAGCCCCTCTGTTAAGGACCCTAGCTACACACTCTCTCCCGTAATTTTTTTCTGCTTATCATCTCTGAAGAGCAAGAAGTACCTGTGCCAAGTTTGGTGGCAATCCGTTCAGTAGTTCCGCAGTTATGCCGTTACAAACATTAGATTCTGAAATTCCATGATTCTAGAACCCAATTCATGACCTGAATTCATGATCTGGATTCCGAACCTGATTTTTTGCAATTTAATGGTGAGCCAGTCCCAGATTCTTTAGTTCTTGAATCCAGTTCCAGAATTCAGTCCAGGCTAAGAATTTTGGTTCTGGTGAAGACAATTGGCTCATTTTAGAACCATTGAAATATTCTCAAAAGATTATGCGAAGTATACCTCTACTGAGTATCTAAATCTACAAAATAAAATGTATTTGTTCCGTGTTAATCAATTGTATGGCAGAAAATGTTTGTCGACAATAAGTCGTTTTGTTTCGAATTCGAAATGAGGACGATGACTCTATAACTTGATAGAATCACATAAAAACTAAACTAACGTCTGTTCAGAACTTCCGGTGACATTGTAGGCAATACATAGTGATCAATGCTCAAGAACACAGTGTCCTAAAAAGTTTTCAAAAATGTATACATGCGGAGCCAGCATTCAGAGCATCTTGTGCTTCAAACTAAAAACTTTATCATCATACAGAATTGAAGCATCGCTTCATGTTTGCATACCTCCGCAATCGTTTGAATGGCCCGTCTGGTCCTAATTGGTGCCCGCGTGACTGTGGTGCTTTGGTTGGCACAAATAGAGTTGCAAAGCTTGCAAAGATAACCGCGTTGAAAAGCTGTTCATTAGTGAGTTGCAAACTCGCTTTATGTGAGAATGCGGGTGATGATTTTTTTTACTGCACGAGATCACTTTTCTACTGCGGTTCAACGACGAAACTGAATGCTGTTATAGGGCATAAGATGAGTCCTGTTCAGAGTGTAGTAACGTCTCTCTCTCTCTTTCCATTGATGTATTTGTAGATTCGTTCCGCTATGGAAATGTTGATTGCAATGGTAAATCTGTGGGAAAAGGTAGAGAAAAAAGAATAACTGTTGAAATAATACTTAGACCCTATGCTTTACAAGTTGTGCTGTGAAGTAGAATTTTACAGGAAATTGTTGCTACAGGTAATGTCACCCTAGTTAGTCATTAGTTCGCATTAAAGGTGATGTTTTCTATGCACTTAAAAACTCCTTCTTCCAGAGTAGACACTTGTACTTTGCACCACGACGTTAATGCGTAATTTAAGTACCTAAAGTTTCCGGTTGAATGTTCCACGGGTGAGTGAATGAAAGCGTGGAAAACATCAGCAGTTCAACTTCCATAAATGCTAAGCCAATTTATTACATACCTTCGTAAATAATTAAACATGTATCAGCGAACTTGTTTCCGAGGGCTGATGAATTTTCCGAGAAGGGAAAACATGTCCTCCAAACGAGGCCAGGACGCTGGAAAAGGTCTCAGCTCGTGACATACGCAGATGGCGAAGAAAATTGGTTCCTTCATAATAGCATCCGCCTTCGCCGATATGAAGTTGAAAAGGTATTTTCGGAGAAATGCTTCTGCTTGAATTATGGCTAAATCGGATGATAAACAAAATAACATCTTAGAAAGATATTATTCGGTTTTATTAGCGCAAACATTCGTAAACGGGTTTTTTTTTCGAAGCATGTTGCTCTGGTCTGGAACTGAATTGGTGATTTTGTTAATAAATTTTGGATTTTGCTTCTGGACCGTATGAGATTAGCCTTTATCGATCTGGCATCTGTTAAATATTTACATTAGAAGGTTGAATGATAGCTTAAAAGCTTAGTGAAACAATAATCAGCTCGACAAATCTTTGGAAGACGATTTTCTCGTAATACTGTTCACAAAAAAGTTAGAACAAAAAAGTGACTGAGCGCAAACATATATTGGAGAAGCCAAATGTATGAAAAACTAACAGAAAAGATGAATTTTTGGAAAAAGATACGCTCAGAGACAGGACTCGAACCTGCGTTCTTATGCATTCCGTGCATACGCGCTACCATTTCGCCACTCTGATCTTGCTTTAGCCACTCTAAAACTCGAAAACAGACATAGTAGCAACGTACATCGAACATGGTCTACATCCTGGCCGTCACCCGACCGGTACCTTACATCCAAACATCTTCTCTGTCCATCAAACACTAGTCCTCTCGCTTTATACCTATTTCTCCGATCAAGCATTGAGTAGGAGAGTGTATTTATAATCGCTTGTCACCTTCTTTTAACAAGATTCAGAGTGGCGAAATGGTAGCGCGTATGCACGGAATTCAACAAGATTCAGAGTGGCGAAATGGTAGCGCGTATGCACGGAATGCATAAGAACGCAGGTTCGAGTCCTGTCTCTGAGCGTATCTTTTTCCAAAAATTCATGTTTTCTGTTAGTTTTTCATTCATTCGGCTTCTCCAATATATGTTTCCGCTCAGTCATTGCAAAAACTGAACTTAGTTATGGCGGCTTTACGTCAAACAACTAAAATTAATAAATCGCGAAAAAAAGTGAGTCTTTGAGAGCTACCCTAGCTTTAGTCCGAAAAATTGGTGTTACTTGATCAAATGAAGAGATAGGAAGACGGCTTCTTCAGCAAAGTTACTCCAAATAAAATTTCCTCAAACTTTACTGCGAAGTGCAATAATTTTTAAATTCGATTAAGTAAGTTAAAATTCAGATTTAAATCCAAACATATAACACCCTTATGATCGTTTACATCAAAAGATGCGCGAGTTGAATACAAACAACTTTTGTGAAAACATCAATTACAAAAAAAAAAACGAAAAGATTTTTGTCTCGCTAATTTCCCGTTTCGGTCCACTGTCCAATGTTTCTTTGGAAATTTGGACTTTTTTGGTCCCGAAATGCTCTTCTACGCCGTTCCGTTGCAAGGCAGTATAAAAAGATATTCCGGGAAGCTGTTTGAAGTCTACCAACACATAAGTTTCATCGTTCATCATTACTGTTCCTGGCTGTAGTCAAACGTGCGTCGTAAAATTTGAAAACGTTATGGACAGTACTTGCAGGAAAATCAACCTTTTTTGCAAGTTTTCTTACTGACATATTCGGACTTTCATTGAGACCGCACACAATTGCTTTTTTGTATTTCTTCTTTTTTCGACGCCACCTTCGATCTAAGAGCTTCACCAAAAATTGATTTAACACAATGACATCTGTCATCATCGGACGAAAAACGAAAAAACTCCGAAAAACTGGTAAACTTCACGCGTTGAAGAAGTATTTCCAAAGATGTACGCATTTAAGGGTGTCCCGATTTTATCACAAATAAGCCTTAGTTTCTGGGCCTGGTATCTGCAACCAAACTTCTGAACTAAATTCAAGTACTGAGTACTAAAACTGAATTCTGGAACGGGGTTTGTGAATTTTGAAATGGAACCGAATTTTGGATCTGATTTCAGAACTGCATCCGGGACCTGAATGTTGGTAACAAGTTTTGGACCTGGATTCGGCATCCGCATTCTGAAAACAGATTTTGGAAATAAGTTCTGGACCTGAGTTTAGGAATTGATTTCTAGACCCGGAATCTTGGAACTTAACTGAATTTTGGAACTGAATTCTAGATCTGGATTTCGCATCTGCATGCAATTCAGATGAAACCAGATTTTGGAAATAAATTTTGAAACTGAATTTTGAACCTGAATTCAGAAGCTGGATTCTACATCTAAATTCTGTATCTGAGTTTTGAACTACATATTGAAAGTGAATTATAAAACTGATTTCTGGAACTGATTTCGGGATTCTGGAACCGAATTTTGGTTCTGGAACTGAATTTTGAAAATGAATTCTGAAATCGAGCTCTGAAACTGAGCCCTGGAACTGAATTCTGGTAATGTGTTCTGGAAGTTCTGAAATGGGCCTCGATTCTGCATTCTTGAAACAGATTTTGGAAATGTATTCTGGACCTGGATTTTAGAACTGAATTTTAAAACTCAATTCTGGAATTTTGAAAATGAATTCTGGAACAGAATTTTGGAGCTAAATTTTGAGGTTAATTATTGAAACTGAACTCCAGACCTGCGTTTTGGTATTAGGGTTTGGGCCTGGTAACTGGAACTGCATTCAAGTACTGAATTCCAAAACTGAATTCTGGAACGAAATTTAGGAATTTGGAAATGAATTCTGGACCAGGAACTGAATTGTGGAGTTGTATTTTGAAACTGAATTTTAAAAATCAATTCTGAAACTGAATTCTGGTAGTGAGGTCTGGACGCGGATTCTGCATTCGGGAAACAAAATTCTGGACGTGGAACTGATTTATAGACATGGAATCTGAGAGTTTATCTTAGAACTTTTTTCTAGAACTGAATTTTGAAACTGAGTTTTGGATTCTAGAACTTAATATTGAAATTGAATCCTCAATACTGGAACAAGTTTTTAGAACTCAATTTTGGAATTGAATTTTAAACCTGAATTCTGGACCTGAAAAGTAGAACCGTATTTTGAAACTGAATTCTGAAATTGAGATCTGGAACTGAATTCGAGATCTGAATTCTGGTAATGAGCTCCTGACCTGGATTCTGCATCTGTATTCTGAAAACAAACTTTGAAAATCGTTTAATTCAAGGTTGATTCCTAGACCTGGAATCTGGAACTGGATCTTCGAACTTAATTCTAGAACTGAATTTTGAAACTGAACTCAGGATTCTGCATCTCGATTCTGGAACTGGAATTTAGTTTTCAATTCTAGAACTGAATTTTGAAATTGAGTTCTGGATTATGGAGCTGGTTTTTAAAATTCAATTTCGTAACCGAATTTAGAACCTAAAGTATGCACCTGGATGCTGGAAATCTTTGAGACTGAATTTCGAAACTGAAACCTGAGATCTGCAACTGAATTTGAGATCTATATTCTGGACTTGGCTTCTGGATTTAGGAGCTGGATTTTGAAACTGAATATTGAAATTGAATTCTGCAACTGGATTCTAGATCTGACTGAATCCTGGAACCGACGCTTGGACCAGGAACTGAATTTTGAAAATGAATTATAGAACTCAATTCGGGACCTGAGTTCTTGTAATGGGGTCCGGAACCTGGATTCTGCATTTGTATTCTGGAGAACGATTTTAGAAATGAGTTCTGGACCTAGATTTTTAACTGATTTCTGGACCTGTAATTTCAATTATGGAACTGATTTTTGAAACTGAATGCTAGACTTGGATTCTGGAACTGAATTTTAATGTTGAATTCTGTAACTGAGTTCGAGAACTGAATTTGGAACCTGAATTATGGTAATGAGCTCGGGATCTAGATTCTGCATCTTAATTTTAAATACAGATTATGGAAATGAATTCTTCAACTGAGTTCTAGAACTGACTTCCTGGACTTGGATTTTAGCAATAGTGTCTGGGCTTTTTATCTGAAACTAAATGTTGGCACTGAATTCTGGAACGGAATTTGAGATTTTGAAAATAAATTCTGGAACCGAATTTTGGACCTGGAACTGAAATCTGGCACTGAATATTGGAACTAAATATTGAAACAGAATTTTAAAACTCAATTCTGAAACTGAGTGTTGGAACTGCTCGAATTCTGGAACCTGAATTCTTGTAATGAGTTCTGAACAAGGATTCTGCATCTGTATTCTGGAAAACGATTTTGGTACTGATTTCTGGATCTGAATCTTCTTACTTACTTCTGGAACTGAATTTCGGAACTGAATTCCGAAACTGAATACGGGGTTCTTGAACTGAATTTTTAGCTGGACATTGAAATTGAATTCTGGACCTGGATTTTGGAATTAGTGTCTGATATCTGAAACTAAATTTCGGAACTGTTCTCATGTACTGACTTCTAAAACTGAATTCTGGAATGAAAATCGGGATTTTGGAAATTAAATCTTGAACCGAATTTTGACCCTGCAATTGAAATCTGGAGCTGAATTTTGAAGCTAAATTTTGGAACTGAATTATTGAAATGAATTTTAAAAATGAGTTCTCGAACAGAACTCGGGACATGAATTCTATAAATGAGTTCTGTATCTGCATTTGGGATTTTGGAAATGAATTCCGAACCTGGATTTTGGAACTGATTTCTAGGTCTGGCCTCTGGAACTGGATCGATGACACTGGATGTTGGAGCATAATTCTGCAACTGAATTTTAAAACTATACACTTCGAAAAAACCTTATGATTTTACATATTATAAGATGTCCATAAATCAAGCATCGCATTTCACGTAAATGCACGTTCAAGAACATATACTTGAAATAAAACAAAATACTAATAGCGAGAGCGGCGGCTTGAACCGAGTATCATTGGATCACAAAGTTCGTCCGTTAAACGAATGAGCTGCACACTTCTGCTTGGCTGATAAGTGATGCATATAAGCTCATGCTGTCGCACTTGCTAGCCGAATGGAAATTACAGTCGGAATCAGTAAATTACAGTCTCAACCAACACTAAGTTATTATGGATGGAAATTTACGTCCTTTGACAAATTAGGTTTTAATAAATTGCATCATACGTGGGATTGGACCACCAGTCAAATTCAATTTTGTTTGTGTGTAAGTTCAGGACCAGGATTCTTCATCTGGTTTCTGGAATTTGGTTTTAGAACTGAATTTTGAGCTCTTAAGATTAATCTTAAGATTTTTCAAACTGTGTAGACCTAGATCATATTACTGTCTCAGATCAAGATTTGGTTTTTTACTCAGGTCTACCATATTGCAGAACCAGATTCTGAACCTGGAGGTGAACTAGTACACCGAAACCTCCATTTACGAACTAAACGGAGCACAGTGATGCCAAGGTGGCAGAAATCCAAAAAATAAATTTATTTTTTTCCTGCACTGTATTATTTTTTTTGAATTCTCAGATAAGTGAAGGATTACAGTTTAAAGTATTAAAATTTTTGAATAAGAAATAATCTTTCCATATCCTTTCAAAGATAGGGCATTGTAAACTTTCTTTTTAGCCTTTCATACAAAATATATGGCGCAATGATGATGTTTTGCGATTAGAGTTCTATATAGGTAGGAATGGGCTGCCACTGTTCAATAGTATTTGATTTCATAGCATTTTTTCTCTACTTTTCCAAAACCACTATGCGATCCTGCACATCTCTGCACTTTAAAGGTTATTTTCAATTGTTTGCAAGGTCGACAATAAAAATCACAAAGACAAGGGCTATACTTTTGTAAATGAAGGCGGTGCGAGTAAAATTTAAATAAACGGCTATATGATAAATAAAATCAGAATATTAATAACATACATAACACAAAACACCTATATTAAGGTCGTTATATAAATCTATTTGTAATATATCAGGATTTGAAATAAATTAGCAGCGGTTTTTCTGCTAAGTTTCATGATTTTTGGTGAGAGTATCATTGCAGTACCGTTTTTCAAAGTATAGTCCGTCGTTATGTACCACTTTCTGTCATCTTTCTGGTAAGACTCGGATACCACGTTTGAAAAATTCCTTTTCCTCAGATTCGACGAGTGAATCGATCCAATTTTTGGTGGTGTCGTAGTTTTTGAAACGTATTTGACAAGTTATGCGTCATGGATTGGAGCAAATGGCAACCGTATGAAACAATGTCTGATAAAAAATGGTGGCTGGGGCAGAAATTTTCATTGCAGCGTTTACTAAATAAAAACTTTTACAACTTTCGAAACATTGAGTCTTTCATTGTCATGAAGCAAAAATACTATGCCATGAAGATCTTCATATTGCGTCCGCTTTTCCTGCAATGCTCTGTCCAAACGCAGCAAGTGTAATATGTATATGGAACCAGTGATGGTGTCACCTAATTTGAATCGCTAATAATAAATAGCGCTCAGTTGATCCCACCACATGCACTTTTTCGAAGACCACTTTATGCATGTTTGCTCAACGTCATTTTTTTCGTCATTTTTCATTTTACATAGTTTAATAAGATGCTTCAACATAACAAAAATCCACTATTATTAGTAAAGCGGTAGTGTTCAGTATTTTGTACTTGTGTTTGTGTTGTTTCATAAAGTCGAAAACTTGAAAAACTGCAAAATGCAAAGCATTTTCCAAAAAAATTTTTTTTTTGAAAAACAGAAAAAAAACACTTTTTCGGTGGTTACTCTCCCATCTTTACTCATAGTGCAATAAACTACATCAGTTATATGTTACAACATATCAGAAAATATAAATATTAGGACAAGCCCTTCTGGAGAAAATTGTTGTTTTCAAGATATAAGGAAAAAGTTTTTTTCTCAGTGTATACATTTTCCACACAGGTTTAATCATTATTTGAAACATTAGTGAAAGCTCCTAATCAATCACGAAACAAAAAAAATTACACAAGTTAATTTATTGAAAAAGTCGTCATTTTCCGGTCCATACCGAACGGTGCATCATGTCACTTTTAGGTGGATAAAATATTTTTTCATACATTATCAAGATGGAAATATATTCAGAGACCTCAAATTATTAATAAAAAATCATCCAGCTGACGTTTATCGACGTTTTTATGTTTTTTGCCAACTTTTGTATGGAGAGGCATCACTGTGCGGAGGTTCGTAAAAAAAGTTTACGTTATTTGGGATCTGGTTCGTAAAAAAAGTTTACGTTATTTTGAATTTACTTCGTAAAAAAAATTTTTCGTGATTAATGTGGTAACCGCCCATCATATGGTTATTTTCGGAACGGATGTGAAGAGTAAGTGCAAGAAAATGATGTTTGGGCTCGTTTCAAAATCCAAGATGGCGACTTCCGGTTTATTGAGATTGCCTAAAACCCCTAACAATATGGGTATTTTCGGAACGGCATTGATGAATAGATGTCAAAAAACAAGGTTTGAGATGGTTCTGAAATCCAAGATGGCGACTTCCGGTTTATTGATTTATTTTGGAAACCCATACAAAATAAGTATTTTCGGAACGGGATTGATGAGTAGATGTCAGAAAGCAATGATCGAGGTGGTTCTTAAATCAAAGATGGTAACTTCCGGTTTGTTGATATTCCTTGAAACTCCTTACAATATGGGTACTTATGGAAAGAGATTTAAAGGAAGACGTCAAAAAATGATATTTGAGGTGGTTTAGAAATGCAAAACAGTGACTTTCGGTTTATTAATATCTTTTGAAAGGTTTTGCATTTTCCTTGAACTTGGTATTCCTTTAAACACTATACCTGAAGTCACCTCACACAAGCATAGTTTTGTGGCATCTGTTTATTAAATACTTTCAAAAATACCCATATTATTAAGGATTTCAAGGAATATCGATAAACCGGAAGTCGACATCTTGGATTTAAGAACCACTTCAAATATTTTTTTCCATCTACTCATTAATCCCGTTCCGAAAATACCCATATTGTAAGGGGTTTCAAGGAATATAAACAAACCGGAAGTCGCCATCTTGGATTTCAGAACCACCTCAAACATTGTTTTCTGAAATCTTCTCATCAATCCCGTTCCGAAAATACCCATTTCATATGGGTTTTCAAGAAATATCAAGAAACCGGAAGTCGCCATCTTGGATTTCAAAACAACCTCAAACATCATTTTCTGACATATATTCATCAATCCCGTTCCGAAAATATCCATATTGCATGGGTTTTCAAGGAATATCAACAAACCGGAAGTCGCCATCTTGGATTTCAGAACCACCTCAAACATCGACATCTGCACATTAACCACGTTCCGAAAATATTTATATTGTAAGGGTTTTCGAGGAATATCAAAAAACCGGAAGTCGCCATCTTGGATTTGAGAATCACCTCAAACATTGTTTTCTGATATCTACTCATCAACGCCGTTCCGAAAATATATGGGTATGGGTTTTCAAGAAATATCACGAAACCGGAAGTCGCCATCATGGATTTCAAAACCACTTCAAACATACTTTTCCTACATCTTCTCATCAATTTCGTTCCGAAAATACCCATATTGCAAGAGTTTTCAAGGAATATCAATCAACCGAAAGTCGCCATCTTGGATTTCCAAAATACCTCAAACATCATTTTCCGGAATCTTCTCTTTAAACCCGTTCCAAAAATACCCATATTGTAGTAGTTTCCATGAAGTCGGAAATCGCTTTCGATGTATGCCAAAACCTCTTTTTACGAAGTAGGTTCGTAAAAAAAGTTTACGTTATTTGGGATTTGGTTCGTAAAAAAAGATTACGTTATTTGCGATTTGGTTCGTAAAAAGAGTTATGTAAAAAGATGTAACGTATAAAAAGTGTTCGTAAACGGAGGTTTGGGTGTATCTGGATTTACCATATTACCGGATCAGACTTTTTGTAGGATTATAAAGCCCATGGAAATCGTCGGCCATGAGAGTAGCATGACAGCGTTACCTTAATGAAGTAAGTATTAATGAATCGTGTTTTACCATACCACATATCACGGTATTACTATTACTCAAGTTACGCAAATCGGATAATTCGCAAGGCAGCATTCTTGTACAGAAATAATTCAGTCGCGGAATAAGTTATGTTCGTGTAATTCACGTACTAAGCCGCGAGCAGAATTAATTGATGCAAACAACTCTGCTCTTATACCGCACTTTCTTTAGGGAGAGTAGAAGTTCGAGGTTATTACTTCATTACATAGTATATTTCCTTCCATTCCTTGGTCCTTCAACTTATAACAAAAATTGTGCCAAATCCAAAATTATACTCTATTAACATAACAGTTGTAGAAACATCTGTTGGAAAAATCGATCGAGGATCCGTGTAAACTAAAGTTCAAGAAAACTACCAGGTAAATTCGTTTTATTTGCATTATTCCTATAATTCTCTTAACGCAGACTTCTATTGCAACTTCGTGTGTTGATAAAATAATCAAAGGTATTAACATCTCAAGTATGCTACCGAGTTCCTTCTTAAAGGTAATCGGTCGGCACATCAATATCTGGATCAAATTTGTGCTAGAAATGTATTACAACCATACTCAAACTTTGCACAATAGATTCTATGATTTCCTATCGTAATCATCATATTAGCCAGTCCATTCATCACTGAATCACTGTTTAACACCTGACGCTAGTCGCCATTCAGAATCGCCTGTATATCACTTCAATGCTCACAAGCGTTTCACTGGCGGAAGGAATTTTCGAACACTGAATGTGCCTCCCCCTCTCACTAACAACACTAACCACCATCCACCATATGAGGAACCATATATCAATCAATGAGGTATCCCATTTGCGGTACATACATGTCCTTGATATTGTATTATCTCCCCGGTTGTTGTCATTGTGCCGGCGATGGTGTCCTGAGCACAATGTTTGACGATATTCGATATTCGTCGGTTTTGTCTGGGAAGCCGCTGATGCTAAGGTATATCAAGCTGTCAATGGATGGAAAATGCGAAATAAATCCCGTAAACGTGTAGTGCTTCATTGCCAAAATGATGACAGCCCGTCACGCTATTGTCGTACGATAGCGTGCACACTGATACAAAATAACGTAACCGATTCATGTGTAACGAGCAATTCAATTCAATGTGCTATTTTATATCAAACCGAAAATGAAACGGTTTGTGTTTTGGATTTAATGTGAATATGCAAGTTTAGTTTCAAAACAAAATACTTTCAAGCAGAAATTAATACTGCACGAATATGACAATCATATGAAATTCATACATAACTTTAATTTCATGAGCTTAGTAGAATTCTTATGAATTTAATATATTCTGAGCGCATGATAAGCCTGGCACATGATGATGTTAACGTGCGAATTTTTATCAGTGTAGTGTCCGCGTCTCTTTATTGAGGCTTCGGAGGGAAAATGCCTGCTTTGATGATGTTGTTTGTGATTTTATTTCAAGCGGATTGTTGAGCTGTTCGAACGTGTGGTTTTGTTTAAATCCAACGTGAAGGCCTCGGATCTATGGGGGGTGGGAATTATGTTTCGATAAAAGTGATCGCGTGATAGCAGTTCACCAAATTGTGAAGGGAAGCCGAATGCCGAAAATTGAAATATTCGCTCGTTAAATTTCGCTCTCAAAGTGAGGAATTGGAACTCAAAGCTAGTACGATTCTATTGAGACACTAAGTATCTTTCCAGGTCGGGACTCGAACATACGACAACGGGATTGTAAGACATGCGCCTTATGCATTGAACCGCCAACCTGTGTCAAATGTCAAAAGGAGAGTAACATTGATTAAGAAAGTTTAGCAACCTCTACTCTGTTTTAACATTGGAAACAAAATTAACTCGTCTTGCTTTAAAAGCGTTGTGCCAGAAAAATGTAAAAAACTTGATTGTAGAAGCTGTAAATGAATTTGTATCGTTTGGATTTTTTGAAATGGTGAGGGCAGAATTCAGTTCCGTCAAAGGTTTCTAACTCACCTTGTTGTTATTCAAAAGTGAGTAAATCTAACGTTACTCGTTATATAGTAGTTTCACTTTTAGTGAACTTAAGGATGAAAAAAAAATCCTTGCTATTCCACCTAGTGGTGTGAAAATGCCTTTCTCTTACCATTAAAATAGTTTCATTAAGACAATTGTAAGATTCTATCCTCGGCTGTTAGTATTGTGAGCTTATCAAATAACCAATTAGTAGTTTTCAAACGAGTCTAAGTCATTCGAAATTGACTCTTTCCTCTCCGAGAAATTTTGTTGCGTTAAAAACCAGTGGGATTGGTCGGTTACGACACATATAACATTACGTCTCTCGAAACTGAAACTTACGCCATAACCCTTCCAAATTTGATTGACATTGTTACCTTTCAAACAAGTTTATCGAAATTCGTTGAGTCATCAGCGAGAAAATTCAGCCGATGAAAAGTGTGCGGTTAGTCGGTTACGTCACTTGGAACTTCAAAACCAGAAGTGAGAACCATTTGTTCATCGAATTTGATCCACAATCCAGTAGTGGCTTTCAAATGAGTCTAAGCTTGTTGAAATCGGTTCAGCCACACTCTTAAAAAAATGATATTTACGCGTGACGTAAATTCAAACATGCCATAATTTCTTCGGTGATGACACAATATTACATCTACTAACATGTAAAAATAAACTTCGCGTGTATATCGATGTAAGATTAAGCTACATTAGCTGTGAAGTTACTGATATGACTTATCTTTATATATATTTCTGATATTACATCTTTTAAGATTTTATCTGATCAACAATTCTTCTCCATGTAACTCGATCCATGGCTGCTTGCCTCCAACCACGTCGGCGCCCGATACTATCCAGGTTTCGCTCCACTTGGTCCAGCCACCGTGAACGCTGCGCTCCTCTTTGTCTTGTACCTGCCGGATTAGAGGTGAACACCAACTTGGTTGGGCTGTTGTCCGGCATTCTCACGACATGCCCCGCCCACCGTACCCTTCCAGCCTGGGCTACTTTCCGGATACTTGGCTCACCGTAGAGTTGCGCTAGTTCGTGGTTCAATCTTCTCCTCCACACTCCATTCTCCTGCACACCACCGAAGATCGTTCTCAGCACCCTCCTTTCGAAGACTTCGAGTGCTTGCAGGTCCTCCTCGAGCATTGTCCACGTTTCGTGCCCGTAGAGAACCACCGGTCTTACCAGTGATTTGTACATGGTGCACTTCGTGCGGGGGTGAAGTTTCCTGGATCTCAATGTTTTGTGGAGTCCATAGTAGGCACGACTTCCGGATATAATGCGCCTCCTGATCTCCCGGCTGGTGTCGTTGTCCGCAGTCACCATTGAGCCAAGATATATGAACTCGTCAACCACCTCGAACTCGTCGCCGTCGATCGTAATACTGCTGCCCAGACGTTGCCTATCGCGTTCAGTTCCGCCAGCCAGCATGTACTTTGTCTTAGACACATTTATCCTCAGTCCTACTCGTGCCGCTTCGCGCTTTAGTCGGGTATACAGATCTGCTACCGTCTCCTTGTTTCTACCGATTATATCCACGTCATCAGCGAAGCACACGAATTGTCCGGACCTCGTGAAAATCGTGCCCCGCATGTTGAACCGCGCTCTTCGCATAACTCCTTCAAGTGCGATGTTGAACAGCAGGCAGGACAACCCATCACCTTGTCTTAATCCCCTACGTGATTCGAACGGTTCAGAGAAACCGCCCGCAATCTTGACACAACACTGTACACCATCCATCGTAGCCTTAATCAGTCTTGTCAGCTTCCCAGGGAAGCCGTTCTCGTCCATAATTTTCCATAGCTCTACACGGTCAACCGTGTCGTATGCGGCTTTGAAGTCGATGAACAGATGATGCGTCGGGACCCGGTATTCACGGCATTTTTGGAGGATTTGCCGTATAGTGAAGATTTGGTCGTTTGTTGATCTGCCGTTGATGAACCCGGCCTGATAACTCCCGACAAATCCATTTACCAGTGGTGATAGGCGCCGGAACAGGATCTGGGATAACACTTTGTAGGCGGCATTTGACACTGTGATTGCCCTGTAGTTTGCACAGTCCAATTTGTCACCTTTCTTGTATATCGGGGTGATGACCCCTTCCTTCCACTCCTCCGGTAGCTGTTCTCTGTCCCAGATCTCTTCGATTATTCGGTGCATGCATTCCGTCAGTTTCTCCGGTCCCCTTTTGAAGAGTTCTGCTCCTAGACCATCCTTACCAGCTGCTTTGTTATTCTTGAGCTGTTGGATAGCCTCCTTGACCTCGTTCATAGTGGGCACTGGTACATCTCCGTCGGCTGCAACACTGACATAATCTTCCTCCTCCAACGCCTGATTGTCCGCCTGTGCACTATTCAGATGTTCATCGTAGTGCTGCTTCCACCTTTCGATCACCTCACGTTCGTCCGTCAGGATGCCACCTTCCTTGTCTCTACACATTTCGGCTCGCGGCATGAAGCCGTTGCGAGAGTCATTCAGCTTCCTGTAGAACGCCCGTGTATCCTGAGAACGATATAGCATCTCCATCTCCTCTCTCTCCGACTCTTCCAGGCGGCGCTTTTTGTCCCGGAAAAGGCGAGTTTGCTGCTTTCGTCTCTGTCGATACGATTCCACGTTCTGACGGGTGGCTTGACGCAACATCGCTGCGCGTGCTGCATTCTTCTCGTCCAATATCTCCTGGCATTCGCCGTCGAACCATTCGTTCCGTCGACTCCTTGGCACGTATCCCAGGACGCTCTCCGCAGCATTGCTGATGGCTGCTTTAGTTCTGGTCCAGCAGTCCTCCAGGGGAGCATCATTGAACTCCTCCTCCGCTAGCAACGCTGCTTCGAGATGCCGCGCGTAGGCAGTCGCGACCTCGGTGTCCCTCAGTCGGTCCAGATTATACCGCGGCGGGCACCGGTACCGTACGTTATTCACAACGGACAGTTTTGGACGCAGCTTAACCATCACAAGGTAGTGGTCCGAGTCGATGTTAGCGCCCCGATAGGTTCGTACGTCGATAATGTCCGAGAAATGCCGTCCATCAATCAGGACGTGATCGATTTGTGTCTCCGTTTGCATGGGTGATCTCCAGGTGTATCGGTGCAGGAGGCGGTGCTGGAAAAAGGTGCTTTTTATGACCATGTTCTTGGAGGTGGCAAAGTCGATGAGTCTTAGGCCGTTCTCGTTCGTTTGCTGGTGGGCGCTGAACCTTCCAACTACCGGTCTGAACTCCACCTCCTGGCCAACCTGAGCATTGAAATCGCCGATGACGATCTTGATGTCATGTCTTGGGCAGCGATCGTATTCACGTTCCAGCTGCGCGTAGAATTCGTCTTTGTCGTCATCGCTACTTCCGAGGTGGGGACTATGCACGTTAATTATGCTGATATTGAAGAACCGGCCCTTGATCCTCAACCTGCACATTCTGTCGCTGACCGGCCACCATCCGATCACACGCTTTTGCATCTCCCCCACAACCATAAAAGCTGTTCCCAGCTCGTGTGTGTTGCCGCAGCTCTGGTATATGGTGTGGTTCCCGCGAAAGACCCGCACCGTAGACCCCTTCCAACACACCTCCTGCAGCGCTACGATGTCGAACTTGCGGTCTTTCACTATATCGGATAGTATACGCGTGCTTCCGATGAAGTTGAGAGACTTACAGTTCCACGTACCGAGTTTCCAATCTCTTGTCCGTTTTCGTCGCAAAGGTCTGAGCCGATTAGATCCATCCGAATTTTCTTGTTGAACTTCCTGAGCAAGTCCTTTTTATGGGCGGCTAGCTAGGCCTGCGCCAACCTTGCAGTAACGCTGAAGGACCGCGAGAAGAGAGAGATTTGGGCCAGGTGCATATTGAAAGGCGGCGCCAACTCGCCTTGTCAGGGCCAACTGCTTTAGGTCTTGTGGTTTTTAGGCCTAGAACGTGTAGGGCCCACTACCTCGTCCTACCCACACCTGCAGTCAGCCCCCGCTACATGGTTCGGGTCGCGAGTCACAACGAGTTGCTATCGCGACTAAGCATTATCCACCACCTATGACCCGCCCGGTTGCTTGCAGCTCAGCTTCCCTCATAGTGCTCCTCCTCCACCACAGGGCCCGAGTACATCTTTACATGTTTTAAATCATGAATGTAAGAGAATCGCGACGCTCCATTTATGTGCATCTACAAAAATGTAAACTTTTCTTAGTGTGCATCTCTGAAAAAACTGAGCGGTAAAACCCAACACTTCTTGTCGCTTACGTCACTTATATCATTATATCTCCGTAACCAAAAGTGACAGCCATTTTTCTTTCGAACTTGATCCCCAATTCAATAATAGCTTTCAAACAAGCCTAAGCTTAAAAAAAATCGGTACTGTTATCTCTGAGAAATTGGGCGATAAAACACCGCGTTTCGTCGGTTACGTCACTAATACCATTATATCTCCGGAGCCAGAAATCACAGTCACTTGATCTTCGAACTTAATCGACAATTTAATAGTGGCATTTATACGACCATCTCTGAGAAAATTGAGCGATGAAAACATCTTTCAAAAATGCACATACAGACGTTTTCCGATCTCCGATCGAGCTGAGTCGAATAATATGTAACACTATGGGTCTTCGAAAGTCGGTTTTCCCGCCCCTTAAGGGCTCAGGACATTACCGTAAAGTGGTAGGTTTTTTTGCTATTTTCCCGTTTCAAATAAAATTTTCTTGGAAACGGTGCAGAATATAGAAAAACCCACCTGACAATGCCTTCGAAATTTAGTTGAGAATATTCTGTGAAATTTTCAGAATGATTCATTGAATTTAGCGGTCGTGTTATTTTTTTTCTGACTGAAGAACTGCTGAAAATTGGAACGCTCGGAAATATACCTCTACTTGTTCATCGAATATCTCGGCTTTGAAGGCTTGTATCATAAATCTACCGTGACAAAGTCTAGATAATTTAGTTTAGATGCGATTAGTACATAAAAACATATATGTTATCGCGATAAAAATAAAGTCTTGTTCAGTTTCAATGCATCCGCCATTTTTTGCTTTGGTTTCCTGATAGCATCCTGAAAAAAACGTGAGAAATAAAAATAGCTCGACAAGGCTGCCAAACACACAGACATTCAATCTTTGTGAAAGTTGAATATTTTTTCATTGTTCATTTGAATTATGTAATGTCCAACTCATACGATAAATTAATGTGATAAAACTTCTCATCAAAATATTAAAATGTATGCTGGCAACCCGGTACAGTTTGCTCATATACGAGAGAGTTCAAGAGAAATGCGATGCGCAAAGGAAATTGAGCGAGCCACGTGGTCGATTTAAAACTCAACACGCGACCCTCTGTCCTCGACCTTAAGGGCTGAGGACAGGAGGTAGCGTATAACCACGTGTCTCGCTCTGCGTATCACATATCTCTCCATGCTTTCTCGCATTTGTACAAAATGGCTCTCGATGAACCGAGTGACCAGAAGAGTTTCGATATTTGTGTCTTCATCCAATAAAGTTATCCCTTGTTTGGCAGCCTTGCTGAGCCGATTTTATTTCTCTTTCGTTACGTTGCCCGGAAACGGGAGCAGAAAAAATTGCGCGTGCAAAGAAATCGTCCTTCCTTCACAAAAATAACATTCACTTCATTTTTACCGCGACAACACCTATGTTTTTATGCACCAATTGCTTTGAAATTAAATTATCTAGACATTGTCATGGTAGATTCTTGATCCATGCTTTTGAAGGCGAGATATTCAATGAACAAGTTGAAAGACGGTTATGCAATTCTTCCTTCAGAAAAAATACTTTCCCGACCGCTAAAGTCAATGGATCATTCTGAAATTTTCACAGAATAATCTAAAATAATTTTCTAAGAGATTTTCAGTTGGGTTTTTTTGATATTCGTCACCGTTTTTGAGAAAATCGGATTTGAAACTTGAAAAAAGCCCTCTACATTACCCTAAAACACACTGGCCTCAGACCTTAAAGACAGCTGATTCATTCAACCAAACCCGATTCAGTCTGAGGGATAATTGGAAGAATTTTTTATTGGGTATCTAGTGCTGAGAGCAAGATGAAAAGGTTGGGTGTAATTCTACACAAATTGTTATAACAGTAAACGTGAAAATTGATGAGTTACTAACAGCAGAGTAAATAAAAATTCAAAGAGAATCCGTCATCGGCTTCTAGATGAATTAAAAATGTTCTCGTTAAAATTTCAGTTTCTGATAATTAAATCAATTGCTAAATACGTGATGCCAGTACTGTCCATGTATTGAATGTTACACAGCTCTGAAATGAGTAATATTTTTAATCTAATTGCTTGTAATTAAAAATGCTTTGCACACCACATAATGAAGGAACGGATGCGTCAAATATATATGACATGAAACATATTCGAAATACTCTCGAAATCTATCAATCAATTTCGAAATAATTTTGGCTCGAACACCCGAATCAAATCCGTATTAAAAGGCTACGATATTTGAATCATGATTTAGTACTCTGAGCTGGATCAGGGTCAAAGTATGCATTGGGTTTTTGTTTCTGGAGCAGGTGACCTTGATAAACACTGGACGTGTTGACGAGAAAACCAGGTCAACTGACGAATCTGACATATAAAAATTCAGGATATAAGGAAACGGCGCACTCACTCATATCAGTTGCATAAATAATTTCGTATACTGAAACCATTAGGTGGAGTGAGATCTGTTCTGTATCTGTTCGATGCTTTGGCTTAAATGGTACATGCAGAGAAATCTAACTCCACCGGACTTTTTCTTGCTCCAAATAAATAAATAAACCAACCACTGGGCAAAATAAACTATCTCTGGGTGTGCGTCATATCGCAAGTAGCATTAATTCAACATTCAACTCTCTTCAACGAGGTGTAATTAAATGATAGACAAATTCCTGTAGTTGTTTCATCTTCTGTCAATTTTCAGATTTTGATATATTAAACGAACAGAGAGCTGTAAGAATGAGTAGAAATAAATGGGGAACATATTGGCAGATCAAACTAATCGGAAGGATAAGGGTAGATCTTTTTTAATACTTGAGCACGGAAAGACCGAAATCAGAAGTTTGGCAAAAAAATTAGTAGATTTTTTGATTTTAGTTAGTTATTTTTTGAGACAACTAAAAAAATCTTACTTTTGCTTGTTTAGATTTTTTAATTCTCATTCCCTTAATAATGATAAAATATTATGTGAAATGACTAATTTTTGAATTCACCAATTAAAAGTGCTGTCATTTCTTAGCTAAAGCACAATCCATTTCTATTCAACTGATTTTTTAGTTGAACTAGAAAAATAAAATGTTGTTTTTAACCAACATGAATGGTTGAATTCGCTTCTGCAATATGCAGTTATTCGGTGCACTGCAAGCAGTTTCAACAAGACTATCCTTTTTAGTTTTCCAATGGATTGTTTTGCTTTGATAATTCTCAAATTCATATTTGTTTTCTTTGTGTTATCTTTCAGCAGTGATTATGACTAATAGATAGAGTCAAATTTTCTGATTGTATTCTGAATCACCGACTCAGGATTTCTTGGCATTCATTTAAGCAAATAAAAGCAGCTTGGTATCCCTCACGATAGATTTTCCATCTTTTAACTTGAAAGAGCTGACTGGAATAGTATCGATTAAATTTTCTTGACTGAACTTAACACTTGATTGAAATTGTAATTTGCAAATATCAATGATTGAATACTCTGACGCATTTGCAATTATTTCCATAACATGAGTGTCAACCACATTGCCTACTGGTTTAGTTCCATTTATTCAATTGCGAGCTGAATCTAGCTTCCAGCGAAACATGGAATGCCGACATTACATTGGAGTAGGACTTTAATTGGCCCACTCAAGCAAACAATGCAATTGACATTCAACGTGTCATATGAGTAAGCATGTATCTTATGGCGTTTTCGTTTTTAATTTGCACTACACCGGTGCAGTGCTACACTGAGGCATGCATAAACGAACAAAAATGACGAAAACATAAACAGTAACCATTGACTACAATAAACGATACCATTGCACAGAGCTACACCAAACTTTTGATGAGTGCTACACCAGTGGTATCGGTGCAGAAAAAGTGTAGCACTGGTGTAGTGCAATTGGTAAAAACGAACGGTTTAGGTGCAGCTTTCGCTACACCGGTGTAGTGCAATTTAAAAACGAAAACGACATTAATCAGACGCGTGTTACATTCTTGGGCAGACGATGACGGCGACGCATGAGATGGCAACCAGTTTGTGGAATATCTGGAATTCAGCAGCTACGAGTAAACATTCGTTTATTTTTTTCCATTGAAAACTCCGAATGGTTGATTATGAAACGAGCTCACAATAACAGATTCATCAAATTACTAATTTTTCGAAATGGAATGAGATAATTCTAATATACCTAACGGTCGGCAATTCAGATAATGCCAGATGTCAAGTCAAAAGTTACACTGATAAAAAATGGTGCGGTCGATTCATATATAAATATCAGTTCAATATGCTTTTCCATTTCAATCCAAAAACAAAGCGATTCATTTCGAGATTTCATATGTAAATTCACTAAGGTGCAAGTTAAGTTTCTTTTTCACCTAGCCTAGATGTATTTTTCCTTTGGATATGATGTGTTTTGCTATTGAATCGGCTATTGAATTGCTATTGCTATTGAATGTCTGCAACAACATATCTATTGTTTTGATGTGCATTCCACATGAATATAGCATGATTTCCACGAAAAGCCCACACTTTCCACACTTATTTTAAGAGTTAAACGAATTTCATTTGTTTCATATGTTATAATAGTTTAAATATTTACGTGCAAATTCATATCAGTGTGTCAATGATTTCAAAAAGATCTAATGCAACGACTTTCAACGTCTAATCGTCTAAACTGTATCGAACTCAATTTTTACTTTTCATCCCAACCAATGAGAAGATCGAGGGGGAAGCTAAATGAATGAAACTGCGAAATAAAATCTTGATTTATCTGTATCCAGTGTAGTTCCAATTCTTTTTTTTATTTATTATTCCCGAATTCTCAGCAATTTAAAATCTTATACTGATCATCGGTTCTGTAAGTTACCGTGTTTTAGTTTATTAATAATATCAATTTAGCAGAATCATAGTGCCGTTTTTGCTTGAAGCCAAAATTAACCCAGTTCCAACTCTAACTGCTGTCAAATGCATACATTTGATAGCAGTTGGGATCGAAACAGGGTTGGGTTTTGCTCCAAGCAAAAATGCCATTAGTGAACAATTTTCAGCCAACCTAAATTTAGTGTTTCATCAAAGTAGCCATTTTGCTTCAGTTCAAAACTGTGCGATGTTTATAAGTGCCTTTCTCATATAGAAAGAATATGCAATCACTGTGAAAACCGAGCTTTGAACCGCGTCCCGGAGTGGAAACCATTCAACTCAGATCGTCGAGTACGCAAAATGTCTGTATGTAATATTTTTGTGCACTCAATTTTCATGGAGATAGCTGAACCAGTTTTACCAAATATACAAGGTACAATTAAAAAGTTCCAGGATTTTTTAAACAGCGCGGCTCCTAGTGTCGCCATCTGAATTTTTTATCGGTCAGTTGTGTATCCTCCAGTGTTGTCGTATAAAATTTTCATGACGTTTGGACGTATAGAAGCTGAGATATAGCGCTAAATGTAACAGTACATTTGTAGTGTCGGTCGGAAAATGAACATCGAACAAAGAGCCAACATTAGTTCGACCTATTTTTCTTCTCTGTCGTTCTTGGTTATCGAAATATCCAGCTTTGTCGAATAATCTTTTCAATTTTTTTCGTCATACTGTAAATTATGACTTTACGTCAAACAAGTGAAACGATGTGTACTGCTGTCAGACATTTTAGAGTAGTAGTCGACATATTTTTCTTGTAAAGCTGTGTGTATTCCGAAAAAAAGGTAGGCGGTGCTTCAAAAGTTCAAATGAAAATATCTCAATTTATTTTTTTTGCTGGATCGTATACCAGAGTATTTGTTTTAGAAATAGGAAAACGGCTTCCTACTTCATCTCATTTGCAGTGGTGGTAAAGCATCGATTCCGAACACGCAAAACGTGTTCGTTCCGAACCAAAAAACGAACCACCATCGCGAGTATAAATTTGTCAGTGCCATCGTTCGAGCAAGCATCACCGAGCCAAGGACCGATGCTGATGGCAAAAGAACCGATGCTCTAGTTTGTGAGCCTATCGTTACTAGTATGTTCATGAATATCCGATTCGAGTACTATAGGCTATTGCTTCGGATGAACCGAACTTTGTCAGCTACGGCTGGACGTTTCAGTGTTGGGTAGCTTAGCAGAATATGGTAATTTTGTACATTTCCAGCGAACGTAGGGTGACTCAATATGATAAATTGAAAATGTTTTGACGTTCTCAAATTCGATGTTCAATATATTGGTGAGTCAATAGCAATTAAAAGTGAGTAATTTTGGGCATTTCCAACGAGCGTAGGGTGCCTGTATATGGAAAAAGCAAGTTTTTGACTAATGTCATTTCGATGCTTTATTGATTGGTGAATAAATAGCAGTTAGAATTGGATAATTTTTCGCATTTTCAGATAGCATAGTGTGGCGCAATATAAAAATTTGGAAATATTTTGGCAATATAAAAATTTGGAAATATATAATAAAACATCAAATTATGTTTTATTAAATATTGAATCAAAAGCAATTAAAATTTACTGATTTTGGATAATTTTTGCGACCGTAGTTTGGTTCTATTTGAAAAATTGACAAAAATTGAATCTTAGACTAATTCGATGGTCTGTTGCTTCTCAAAACAATTGCAGTTCGAATTAAATAATTTTTTACATTTTTATCGAGCGTAGGGTGGCACAATATGAAAATTTGATAATATTTTGACTTTTGCTGATTTCATGTTCCATTTAATGTGAATCAAGAGCAATTAAAATTTGATAATTTTGGAAGTTTTCGACGACCGCAGGGTGGTGCTATTTGGAAAATTTTAAAATTTTTGACTGTGGATTCAATGTTCTATTAATTGGTGAGTCAATAGCAGTTCCAAAAGGATCATTTTGGACATTTCCAGCGAGCGTAGTGTGAAAAATATTAGTATTTGAATTTACAGATCCGATCAGATCAGATCAGCTTGGTGAATGATTTAAATTCGAGAAGGTTAATTTTGGACATTTTTAATGGGCGTAGAGTGGTTTAATATAAAAAAATATGGGAATATTTTATCTTTTGCTTATTCAATGTTTAATTAGTAGCAATTGGAATATTAGAATTTTAGGCATGTTGTTCGGTGGTAAGGCAGCTTTATATGAGAAATTGTGTATTGTTTTGGCAAATTGGATGCTGTATTGATTAATATATCAATAGTAGTGGTGGTGAACCATCGGATTTAAACATGCAAATCGTCTGTGATTTTGACTGCAGATTTTACCGCGCTATTGCTTTGTTCATCAACTGAAATAGAATTTTAGTTTTGATGATGCAGGTAGGCATGTCATCGAACCATAAATAGTAAAACTACGCATCGAATAGACCTCAATTTCTTTCGCCGAAGGTCTTCCAATCAAATGGTTTGGAACATATTGCTTCGCAGAACAGCAAGCGAACTTTACCGTAAACCGAATGAACAGCTTTTGCATCGATCACTGATAATGTTCAACATTATCTTATTTGAACTGCTCTTGATTCACCAATCAATAGAGCATCGAATTGACATTAGTCAAAAACTTAACAATTTTACAGGTTTCTACCCTATGGTCCCTAAAAATTTCAAAAATTTGCAATTGTAATTGTTATTAATTCACAAGCAAGCAATTTGAAATTGTTATTAATTCACTATTAAATGAAACATGGAATCAGCAAAAGTCAAAATATTTACAAATTGCGCCACCCTACGCTTTCTGAAAATGTCTAAAATTATCCAATTCGAACTGCTATTGATTCATCAATCAATAGAACATCAGTTTGGTTTTACATCTCATCCAAGTCAGTCGATAAAGCAAAACCGCTTACGTTCGGGACAGAAGAAACCAAGTTTAGCATTGTGTAGTGAACAATAGACCTCGAAATGAGTGAACCAAACGAACAAAAGCTACCGCCGGTACGAAAGAATACAATTATTGTTGACTTCAGACAGTGCAAAATTCGACCTTCGATACGAGAACTTGAAGGTTTGCTTAAGGAGCAAATGCATCTTGACATTAAACGTGTGCATTTACTTCAATGCAGTAAGGCCAATAATGTTGTTTATATCCAGTTCTATAAAGAGTTGGATGCAATTCAATTCGCTAAAGACAATAATAATGTGCACTATGTGGAGCATGAAAATATCAAGTACTACATTCCAGTATATATGAAAGATAGTGCTATAGAAGTGCGTGTGCATGATCTTCCCTCAAGCGTCATCGATTCTTTTATTCGCCAAACTATGTCCCAATACGGAGAGATTCTCTCTATCGAAAAAGAAAAGTGGAAGAATTTTTTCCCCGGTATTCTAAATGGCGTACGTTTATTACGCATACACTTGAAGAAGCCTATACCTTCTTATGTGATTTTCGGTCAATATACAAGAATTCCGTGCAAATCACTTGTTACCTATGACAATCAGATGGCCACATGTCAATATTGCCAATAAGCTGTTCGCTACGGTAAGCCATGTGATAAACTGGACAAGGAGACAACTACATCAACAACGGTGCTTCCTTCACACAAACCCCAAGCAACCCCAGTACACCTGTGACAGCCGCCAACAACAATGAAGCATCCCCTTCAACGAAACCATCAGTATCCTCTATAGAACAAAGTACACCAACTGCAGTTAACAACTTACCCTCCAACCAAACAGCAGTTGCAACCAATATACAACAAGGTCCATCTACAGCAACTAGCAACGAAAAAAAACGGAAATCGACAACAATACCATCGATGCGGCAATGGATGACGAGACGAACCACGAACGAAGTGCCCCTCAATCCTCGCAGGAGGGAAATGGAAGCTCCTCTCCACCTAGAAAAAGGGTGACAACGAGATCCAACTCAGAAAAAAAAATATTTAAAATATCGGCTCAATCGGCCACGTAAAGCTTGTACGCAAATAGGTCTGAATAAAAAAATATCTTTTAAATAAAAAAAAATCAATAGAACATCAAATTGACATTAGTCAAAATATTTTTCATATACAGGTACCCTAAACTCGTTCAAAATGCCTGAAATTACTCAATTTCATCTGCTATTGACTCACCAATTTAACACTCAAACGCTCGGGTTGGGATTTTCATCGATTTTTTTTTCAAAAATTTGTAACTACTGAATAAATTAACCGATCTTGATGCATTTGGTGTCAGAAAAACCGAGGATTCTTTAATTTCATTCTGCCTTAATCGGTGTCGATATGGTCCAAAAACACCGGTGTTATTCCAGATTGTAGATCGCGAATGGGTCATTTCGCCGAAAGGGTCATTTTTTCGAAAGAGTAATGTCTCCTGAATAACTGATGTGACGCTGCCACATAATCATCAACACGTTCCGGTTTTTGGTCAACAATGTGCAAACTCGGCACCCACTAGCACCATATATGCAGAGATGTCTATCTCCTCTGTGTGACGAAGAGCAAGCAAAATTTCTCCCCTCGCACTGACAACTTCAACGAGAGCTCTTCTCTTTCACATTTATACACCACTGTTGTGTAAAGTGTACACGCATCATGAGTGCGTTTGTTTATTTCCTTTTACCTCTTCCACTGAATCGCACCAAAGTGCTAGAGCATTAGCTAAATATTCTCTGAGGTGGATGCAGATACTTTCACAGAGGTGTACACGCCGGTGAGCACTCTGCTGTATGGTTTTCGTAGATGAAGCGTGGACACGCAAAATCAGCAAAATAAAACAATTCATCGTAAGATTTTCGGTTTTCCTTGCAAATTGTTCATAGCAAGGCCAGATCTACTCTCTATTAATTGAAGTTCACAGAAGTGTTCGCTCACAATCACGCGCCAGTGGTCACTTGGGTGTATTTAGACGAGAGCGCGTGTAAGCGATTCATGCGAAGAGAATGTGTTTCACTCGCGCCAGCTGCTTTAACCACAAGCACACACTCAAATGCTGTCTATTCGACACTGAGAAGAAGTGCGCTTTCCTATTTGTGCGGTGCTTCGTTTTTTGCATCCTCGGTGTGGCAAAAATCTGACTCTAGCGTGTGTCTCTCTGTAACCATCGGATTTAAACATGCAAATCGTCTGTGATTTTGACTGCAGATTTTACCGCGCTATTGCTTTGTTCATCAACTGAAATAGAATTTTAGTTTTGATGATGCAGGTAGGCATGTCATCGAACCATAAATAGTAAAACTACGCATCGAATAGACCTCAATTTCTTTCGCCGAAGGTCTTCCAATCAAATGGTTTGGAACATATTGCTTCGCAGAACAGCAAGCGAACTTTACCGTAAACCGAATGAACAGCTTTTGCATCGATCACTGATAATGTTCAACATTATCTTATTTGAACTGCTCTTGATTCACCAATCAATAGAGCATCGAATTGACATTAGTCAAAAACTTAACAATTTTACAGGTTTCTACCCTATGGTCCCTAAAAATTTCAAAAATTTGCAATTGTAATTGTTATTAATTCACAAGCAAGCAATTTGAAATTGTTATTAATTCACTATTAAATGAAACATGGAATCAGCAAAAGTCAAAATATTTACAAATTGCGCCACCCTACGCTTTCTGAAAATGTCTAAAATTATCCAATTCGAACTGCTATTGATTCATCAATCAATAGAACATCAGTTTGGTTTTACATCTCATCCAAGTCAGTCGATAAAGCAAAACCGCTTACGTTCGGGACAGAAGAAACCAAGTTTAGCATTGTGTAGTGAACAATAGACCTCGAAATGAGTGAACCAAACGAACAAAAGCTACCGCCGGTACGAAAGAATACAATTATTGTTGACTTCAGACAGTGCAAAATTCGACCTTCGATACGAGAACTTGAAGGTTTGCTTAAGGAGCAAATGCATCTTGACATTAAACGTGTGCATTTACTTCAATGCAGTAAGGCCAATAATGTTGTTTATATCCAGTTCTATAAAGAGTTGGATGCAATTCAATTCGCTAAAGACAATAATAATGTGCACTATGTGGAGCATGAAAATATCAAGTACTACATTCCAGTATATATGAAAGATAGTGCTATAGAAGTGCGTGTGCATGATCTTCCCTCAAGCGTCATCGATTCTTTTATTCGCCAAACTATGTCCCAATACGGAGAGATTCTCTCTATCGAAAAAGAAAAGTGGAAGAATTTTTTCCCCGGTATTCTAAATGGCGTACGTTTATTACGCATACACTTGAAGAAGCCTATACCTTCTTATGTGATTTTCGGTCAATATACAAGAATTCCGTGCAAATCACTTGTTACCTATGACAATCAGATGGCCACATGTCAATATTGCCAATAAGCTGTTCGCTACGGTAAGCCATGTGATAAACTGGACAAGGAGACAACTACACCAACAACGGTGCTTCCTTCACACCAACCCCAAGCAACCCCAGTACACCTGTGACAGCCGCCAACAACAATGAAGCATCCCCTTCAACGAAACCATCAGTATCCTCTATAGAACAAAGTACACCAACTGCAGTTAACAACTTACCCTCCAACCAAACAGAAGTTGCAACCAATATACAACAAGGTCCATCTACAGCAACTAGCAACGAAAAAAAACGGAAATCGACAACAATACCATCGATGCGGCAATGGATGACGAGACGAACCACGAACGAAGTGCCCCTCAATCCTCGCAGGAGGGAAATGGAAGCTCCTCTCCACCTAGAAAAAGGGTGACAACGAGATCCAACTCAGAAAAAAAAATATTTAAAATATCGGCTCAATCGGCCACGTAAAGCTTGTACGCAAATAGGTCTGAATAAAAAAATATCTTTTAAATAAAAAAAAATCAATAGAACATCAAATTGACATTAGTCAAAATATTTTTCATATACAGGTACCCTAAACTCGTTCAAAATGCCTGAAATTACTCAATTTCATCTGCTATTGACTCACCAATTTAACACTCAAACGCTCGGGTTGGGATTTTCATCGATTTTTTTTTCAAAAATTTGTAACTACTGAATAAATTAACCGATCTTGATGCATTTGGTGTCAGAAAAACCGAGGATTCTTTAATTTCATTCTGCCTTAATCGGTGTCGATATGGTCCAAAAACACCGGTGTTATTCCAGATTGTAGATCGCGAATGGGTCATTTCGCCGAAAGGGTCATTTTTTCGAAAGAGTAATGTCTCCTGAATAACTGATGTGACGCAGCCACATAATCATCAACACGTTCCGGTTTTTGGTCAACAATGTGCAAACTCGGCACCCACTAGCACCATATATGCAGAGATGATTATCTCCTCTGTGTGACGAAGAGCAAGCAAAATTTCTCCCCTCGCACTGACAACTTCAACGAGAGCTCTTCTCTTTCACATTTATACACCACTGTTGTGTAAAGTGTACACGCATCATGAGTGCGTTTGTTTATTTCCTTTTACCTCTTCCACTGAATCGCACCAAAGTGCTAGAGCATTAGCTAAATATTCTCTGAGGTGGATGCAGATACTTTCACAGAGGTGTACACGCCGGTGAGCACTCTGCTGTATGGTTTTCGTAGATGAAGCGTGGACACGCAAAATCAGCAAAATAAAACAATTCATCGTAAGATTTTCGGTTTTCCTTGCAAATTGTTCATAGCAAGGCCAGATCTACTCTCTATTAATTGAAGTTCACAGAAGTGTTCGCTCACAATCACGCGCCAGTGGTCACTTGGGTGTATTTAGACGAGAGCGCGTGTAAGCGATTCATGCGAAGAGAATGTGTTTCACTCGCGCCAGCTGCTTTAACCACAAGCACACACTCAAATGCTGTCTATTCGACACTGAGAAGAAGTGCGCTTTCCTATTTGTGCGGTGCTTCGTTTTTTGCATCCTCGGTGTGGCAAAAATCTGACTCTAGCGTGTATCTCTCTGTAACCATCGGATTTAAACATGCAAATCGTCTGTGATTTTGACTGCAGATTTTACCGCGCTATTGCTTTGTTCATCAAATGAAATAGAATTTTAGTTTTGATGATGCAGGTAGGCATGTCATCGAACCATAAATAGTAAAACTACGCATCGAATAGACCTCAATTTCTTTCGCCGAAGGTCTTCCAACTAAATGGTTTGGAACATATTGCTTCGCAAAACAGCAAGCGAACTTTACCGTAAACCGAATGAACAGCTTTTGCATCGATCACTGATAATGTTCAACATTATCTTATTTGAACTGCTCTTGATTCACCAATCAATAGAGCATCGAATTGACATTAGTCAAAAACTTAACAATTTTACAGGTTTCTACCCTATGGTCCCTAAAAATTTCAAAAATTTGCAATTGTAATTGTTATTAATTCACAAGCAAGCAATTTGAAATTGTTATTAATTCACTATTAAATGAAACATGGAATCAGCAAAAGTCAAAATATTTACAAATTGCGCCACCCTACGCTTTCTGAAAATGTCTAAAATTATCCAATTCGAACTGCTATTGATTCATCAATCAATAGAACATCAGTTTGGTTTTACATCTCATCCAAGTCAGTCGATAAAGCAAAACCGCTTACGTTCGGGACAGAAGAAACCAAGTTTAGCATTGTGTAGTGAACAATAGACCTCGAAATGAGTGAACCAAACGAACAAAAGCTACCGCCGGTACGAAAGAATACAATTATTGTTGACTTCAGACAGTGCAAAATTCGACCTTCGATACGAGAACTTGAAGGTTTGCTTAAGGAGCAAATGCATCTTGACATTAAACGTGTGCATTTACTTCAATGCAGTAAGGCCAATAATGTTGTTTATATCCAGTTCTATAAAGAGTTGGATGCAATTCAATTCGCTAAAGACAATAATAATGTGCACTATGTGGAGCATGAAAATATCAAGTACTACATTCCAGTATATATGAAAGATAGTGCTATAGAAGTGCGTGTGCATGATCTTCCCTCAAGCGTCATCGATTCTTATATTCGCCAAACTATGTCCCAATACGGAGAGATTCTCTCTATCGAAAAAGAAAAGTGGAAGAATTTTTTCCCCGGTATTCTAAATGGCGTACGTTTATTACGCATACACTTGAAGAAGCCTATACCTTCTTATGTGATTTTCGGTCAATATACAAGAATTCCGTGCAAATCACTTGTTACCTATGACAATCAGATGGCCACATGTCAATATTGCCAATAAGCTGTTCGCTACGGTAAGCCATGTGATAAACTGGACAAGGAGACAACTACACCAACAACGGTGCTTCCTTCACACAAACCCCAAGCAACCCCAGTACACCTGTGACAGCCGCCAACAACAATGAAGCATCCCCTTCAACGAAACCATCAGTATCCTCTATAGAACAAAGTACACCAACTGCAGTTAACAACTTACCCTCCAACCAAACAGCAGTTGCAACCAATATACAACAAGGTCCATCTACAGCAACTAGCAACGAAAAAAAACGGAAATCGACAACAATACCATCGATGCGGCAATGGATGACGAGACGAACCACGAACGAAGTGCCCCTCAATCCTCGCAGGAGGGAAATGGAAGCTCCTCTCCACCTAGAAAAAGGGTGACAACGAGATCCAACTCAGAAAAAAAAATATTTAAAATATCGGCTCAATCGGCCACGTAAAGCTTGTACGCAAATAGGTCTGAATAAAAAAATATCTTTTAAATAAAAAAAAATCAATAGAACATCAAATTGACATTAGTCAAAATATTTTTCATATACAGGTACCCTAAACTCGTTCAAAATGCCTGAAATTACTCAATTTCATCTGCTATTGACTCACCAATTTAACACTCAAACGCTCGGGTTGGGATTTTCATCGATTTTTTTTTCAAAAATTTGTAACTACTGAATAAATTAACCGATCTTGATGCATTTGGTGTCAGAAAAACCGAGGATTCTTTAATTTCATTCTGCCTTAATCGGTGTCGATATGGTCCAAAAACACCGGTGTTATTCCAGATTGTAGATCGCGAATGGGTCATTTCGCCGAAAGGGTCATTTTTTCGAAAGAGTAATGTCTCCTGAATAACTGATGTGACGCAGCCACATAATCATCAACACGTTCCGGTTTTTGGTCAACAATGTGCAAACTCGGCACCCACTAGCACCATATATGCAGAGATGATTATCTCCTCTGTGTGACGAAGAGCAAGCAAAATTTCTCCCCTCGCACTGACAACTTCAACGAGAGCTCTTCTCTTTCACATTTATACACCACTGTTGTGTAAAGTGTACACGCATCATGAGTGCGTTTGTTTATTTCCTTTTACCTCTTCCACTGAATCGCACCAAAGTGCTAGAGCATTAGCTAAATATTCTCTGAGGTGGATGCAGATACTTTCACAGAGGTGTACACGCCGGTGAGCACTCTGCTGTATGGTTTTCGTAGATGAAGCGTGGACACGCAAAATCAGCAAAATAAAACAATTCATCGTAAGATTTTCGGTTTTCCTTGCAAATTGTTCATAGCAAGGCCAGATCTACTCTCTATTAATTGAAGTTCACAGAAGTGTTCGCTCACAATCACGCGCCAGTGGTCACTTGGGTGTATTTAGACGAGAGCGCGTGTAAGCGATTCATGCGAAGAGAATGTGTTTCACTCGCGCCAGCTGCTTTAACCACAAGCACACACTCAAATGCTGTCTATTCGACACTGAGAAGAAGTGCGCTTTCCTATTTGTGCGGTGCTTCGTTTTTTGCATCCTCGGTGTGGCAAAAATCTGACTCTAGCGTGTATCTCTCTGGTGAAATGCCATCTCTGTATGTGTGTTAGGCTCGGGACTTTTCAGCCCATGTGTTATTTGCTTCCTTTTCGTAGAACAAAATGTAAGTATTTTATTCGACTCTCAATTCGAGTTGATTCGAAGGAAATGTGCTCAGTTTAAATTCCAAATATCATTAGGAAAATTTTTTTCCCTAAAAATAATGCTCTCTTGTTCATTTTGCTTTCATGAAATGGTGGTAATTCTTGGAACATCACAGGTACAAGCTCAAAACAAAAGATAAAATTTTTCTACTCCGTTTGTGCAGCGCCTTTCGAAAATGCGTGGTCATATTAAGTACATCACTTCTAATTATATCATTTAATTACGGTCATTCATCCGTAGCCCGGCATTAATTGGACTCAATTCCGGGCCTTAGACCACTCGTGCTGATAAGACAGCATTATGAAATTAATTCCTGCTGGTCCTCGAACATTCCCAGAACCACATTCTAATGCAAAAATAAAATAGTTGGGAAAATATGTTGCGGTCTACTTTCGATAAACTGCAGCAACCAGCATGCATTTCGATGGAATGAAATTAAGTTTTCACTTGTAATTTATGCTTCCCGGCACAGTGAACGGCCGCCGGCAATCCAAACGAAGATAATTTACCGACTACTTATTTTCGAAAGTTTTACTCGTGCGGGAATAGCAACCGGAATCAAGTGGCCGAGAGTATCATGGTTCCGGATTTTAATGACTGTTGCAATCTCAAGTGCGAATCGGAATGGAGCTATTGCTATTGGTTGCGAACAATTACGGTCACAGCTATTTTGGGTTTGCCGCTGCAATTGAACGACTCAGACTGTACTTTACTGTGATTCTGTTCTTTCGATCCAATTTCGGTAGAAAATCCATAATTTGCCTTATCGCGTCGCAATGAAAAGAACTATGCATATTCATGAGTTATAGAGACAAACACAGTGTCGGTATTGAGCGTAGTTAGAGCTTAAATATTTAAATTTTATATTCAAAATATTACAGAACTTCAACTAGAAAACAATTTGGTGAGTTTATATCATATTCCAAAAGTATCTATTTTTTACAAACAATAATGTTGCATTTGAACAAAAAACCAGATGCCGGGATTGGTAAATACTATAATGGGTCGATTTGGCTACAACCGAGAAATACACCTAACTGTCCTCAATTTAGCCTGATTGATAAACTTTGTGCAATTGATCGGATAAAACTGAAAAATACTATAAAATTGACTAAGAATGCTTCAGAGATGAATAAATGATGGAATAACGCTTTCTCAAATGAATTTTCATACTATATCTGTTCGTTTGTGGTTTCATCCTTGAAACAGAAACGTGAAGTCTCCATTCGTTTAATTTTCAACCAAAAAGCTAACGTTTGAAAATTCTTATTTATTTTATCTTTCTGGAAACAGCCTTATGCTATACCCATTATTCCGGCTCAAAACTTCCGTATGTTAAACAAACTGCACTTGATACTGTCACTGAAGAAAAACATTCACCCCGAACGTCGGTCCCGTCGCATCCTTATAGTACTAGTGACAATATTATGGCAAAAACTTTCCACTCGGCAGCCAAGATATTCCACTGCAAAACCACAGCCAGTTTCCTAGTGTCCTACCCTTTTTTCGCAGTATCGTCAACCATGACAATCTAGTCGTAGCAAAAACGAACAAAAACTGCAAAGACCAGATCATCCCCAAATGACATTCCACCCGTTTATTAAGTGCACTCATGGCTCTTGTGCTATCAAAATGAAATACGTCTAGTGCCGTGCCTTCAAGGGAGCAAAAAGTCAACCGACACACAACAGTCGGATAGTTTGTTATAATGCAATTGCAATTATCTGTTACTTCGTATTGCTGCTGTACGGTTCTTCATCATAGTCGTCGGTCCTATGAAAGTCACATATGTCGCAGACAAACGGGAAAATGATAGCATATGAGTGCCAGTCAAAGTCAAAGAAAATGTTCTTGCGGAATGATGTTACGGAGCAAAACACATGGGAGAGCACCGAATAATACGATAAGTACTATGCACTGGGAAAAATTTTGTTCCTAGATTTAGAAATAACTTGCACTTACTTGGTTACGCTTTGGAAAAGATTAAATTTACGCTTGACGTAAATTCATGCTTCTTCGGCGGTGACAGAATATTACATCTATCAACATGTAAAACTAATTTTTCTATCTGTAAACTTAGCTACATTAACTGTAAAGTTATCCTGACATGCTTTGAAGTGTAAATTAAAGTAAAGTACGACGCTCCTTTTATGTGCATCCATAAAGACGTAAAATTACACGATTTTTTCTTTTTTTCTAATCTTATTAGATGCACATAAATGGAGCGTCGCAGTTCACGCAAATTTACTTGTAAGAACATTCAATATTGTGCCTTAAAATCCATGATATCAAATTTACTGTAATAAAAAAGGTTAATGCTGACAGCGACCGCCGAGACTTGAACCGAGACCCACAGTATCACAAAGTACGTCTGTTAATCGACTGAGACACAGATGCACACATCGGGTTGGCTGTGTGCATTTGAATGCATGCTATCGCACCTGCTAGCAGAATGCAAGTTACAGTCGAGACCAGTAAACTTCTTGCTAATCTAACATTTAGTCGTTACAAATGAAATTTTCCTTCATTTGACAAATTAGGACTTTATGAATAGCATCGTATGTTTAAATTTTTATTTTGTAGGTATGAAAAAAAAAATTGTTGTCATTTGAAATATATTTCAAAATAAGGTTGACAGATTCATTCACTTCGGTTTCACATCTCATCCAAGTCAGTCGATAAACCAAAACCGCTTACGTTCGGGACAGAAGAAACCAAGTACAGTATTGTGTAGTGAACAATAGAACGATCTCGAAATGAGTGAACCAAACGAACAAAAGCTACCGCCGGTACGAAAGAATACAATTATTGTTGACTTCAGACAGTGCAAAATTCGACCTTCGATACGAGAACTTGAAGGTTTGCTTAAGGAGCAAATGCATCTTGACATTAAACGTGTGCATTTACTTCAATGCAGTAAGGCCAATAATGTTGTTTATATCCAGTTCTATAAAGAGTTGGATGCATCTCAATTCGCTAAAGACAATAATCTTGTGCACTATATGGAGCATGAAAATATCAAGTACTACATTCCAGTATATATGGAAGATAGTGCTATAGAAGTGCGTGTGCATGATCTTCCCTCAAGCGTCATCGATCCGTATATTCGCAAAACTATGTCCCAATACGGAGAGATTCTCTCTATCGAAAAAGAAAAATGGAAGAATTTTTTCCCCGGTATTCTAAATGGGGTACGTTTGTTACGCATGCGCTTGAGGAGGCCTTTACCTTCTTATGTGACATTCGGTCAGGATACAAGAATCCCGTGCAATTCACTTGTTACCTATGACAATCAGATGACCACATGTCAATATTGCCAATAAGCTGTTCACTACGGTAAGCCATGTGATAAACTGGACAAGGAGACAACCACACCAAAGGACAACGGTGCTTCCTTCACACCAACCCCAAGCAACCCCAGTACACCTGTGACAGCCGCCAACAACAATGAAGCATCCCCTTCAACGAAACCATCCAACGTATCCCCTATAGAACTAAGTTCACCAGCTGCAATTAACAGCTTACCATCTAACCAACCAGCAACTGCAAACAATGTACAACAAGGCGTATCTACAGCAACTAGCAACGAAATCAACAACAATTCAACGGCAATGGATGACGAGACGAACCACGATCGAAGTGCCCCTCAATCCTCGCAGGAGGAAAATGGAAGCTCCTCTCCCCCTAGAAAAAGGGTGACAACGAGATCCAATACAAAAAATTTTTTATCTAAAAACTCAGCTAAATCGGCCACGTAAAGCGTGTACGCAAATAGGCCTGAATAAAATATCTTTTAAATAAAAAAAAAAAAGGTTGACAGAAATAATTTGTTCGATTTCTGGAGATGGTTTGGTTTTAGAAAAATCTTTTCAGAAAAGAATTTTCCTTCAAATAGGCACACAATTTTCAATTGAATTACATTTGAATTTCGAACTGTTCTTTCAAAATATCTATTGAACTTCACCTACGCCAATTATTGCTTTTTCGAAATCTGATATTCAAAGCTGTAAAATTGAATTTTGAATTGAATTAAAAATACGTTTTCCTACGATAGTAATTTTAATGATGTTACACCTAAAGATTGCTTAAACAAATGTATATGAGTGTGAATCGACCAAATTACACCGAAAAACAGTATTTGTATTTAATACAATATACCATTCGTTGATCTTTTTTCCACCATGGAAAGATGTCAAATCCCTCCAAAACTGAACGAAACAACTAACACATGGGCTGGAAAGTCTCGGGTCTAACGCATAGATGGCGCTAGTTTTGTTGCAGTCACCTTTTTTCAGTTAATACTAGGGGCTGGGGTCCACTAGGAGATTGATAGTACCTATTAGCTCTCTCCGGACAGTACCAGCCTAGATGCCGTGTGGAAGCCGGCGGAAAAAAATGAACCAAGAAAAGATCCACTGGGTTCCTGCTTCCATGTCGTAAAAGGCGACAATTGCAGGAGTTTCTTTTTCCTTTCAGTTATCAGATATTTTCAACATTTCACTTCTGATTACTCTATTTTACTAAATTCCTAATAAAACTTTTCTCCGAAGCTAGATGGAAATTGATAGGTTGAATGAAGAGATATTCAACCTATCAATTTCCGTCTAGCTTCGGAGAAAAGTTTTATTAGGAATGTTTTCTTCTTCCATGTTATTGATTGTCTTTCAGGATTATAAATTGAATGATAAAAATCAACTATTGCGCAAATTCGTTGATATTACAATAATTAATAACAGAGATAACATATATCGGTATATTGAATACATAGTAAAGAACACTTGATATTAATATTTCAAGCAATAAATTAATATTTTTCTCGGTAGCCGGCTGCCCAGATCAACCAATATAACCAATTAATAATTTTAATAAATAATTAAAATAATTTTGTCTAAATTCTATTCACTTTTTTAATTTGTATCACGTAATTTCATTTATAAAAAGTGCGGGTGTGTAATGTCAGAGACATAACTGGATGTCGTGAATACGAATAAAACTGACACTCTTTCTTTATACTTTCGAATATCAATTAGTTGATCGATTGTGTGAATTGTGCAAGCTTTCCTCTTTTTCACTACTAGAATTTGAAACGATACTCCTAAACTAAAGTACAGATTATTTACGTTAAACATTCTGACACACAATTAAATATTACGAAATAACCAGTTCTATTACAAAATACAAAATGGTTGGAAAATGGACCATATATAGTGAAGTAAAATTTCGCTAAATTCTTCGAGTATACAATTATTGTTCTAAATAGCAATATACTGAATTTTTATGTCAATTATTTCATTTCGGATTCAAATATTTTAGTGAAAAAAGTTATCAAATAAATTTCTGGCATTCAGAAGGCCCAAATTGTGTAATTCTCTAAGATATTAAACACTGTTGCGAATTTTGCACTGCGAAAGTTGCACAAAGCTTATCAAATTACCGTCGTCCGCATGCGAAAAAGGCAAGGAAGCGTGATGAATTTTCCTCATTATTTTTAGGGTTTTTCCACGCTGTTGAAAATTTAATCACAAATTCCTGATCATATTTCCGATAGCTTGTAGAAAAAAATATGTTGTTGGGTTAAATACATCAAAAGATATTCGTGGTAAAGTTCTGCCCATTCTTGTACAGGGTAAATTTTGGAAAGCCGCCCCATGGTAAAGTAAGTCGTATTCAGGACAAAAGAACCGATTTGAAAAATTCTGGATTTAGGAACTGGACCTGAGCTCAAGAACTAGATTCAGAACATAGAACAGACTCAGAATTCAGTAGGTTTTAGTAAACTACAATTGCGAAACTGAAATCAGTTCAGGAATCTTTTTCCAAAATCCAGTTCAGCACGCAGGCTCTGAATTCTTAAACCATATTCCGGAACTAAGCTCTGAAACTTGAAAACGATTTCTCGCCACAACTACCAAAACGGCTTGCATAGAGTACAGTAAAATGTCGCATAATTATTTGGGAGTATTATTAAGATTCTAAAAAGAACCGAATAGAACAATTCTGGAATAAGGAACTGGACCTGAGTTCAAGAACTAAATTTAGAACTAAGAGCAGACTCAGAGTTCAGCTGCAGTTCTAGAACTATAATTTCGAAACTGAAAACAATAGTTCCAGAATCCAGTTTCAGAATGCGAATGACAACTGCGACCTGAGCGATTGAGGTTTTTAACCACGTAGAAGGTGCACTCTCCGAAGCTGCTGGTTGAATAAATCATTCTCACGACGTTTGCTTCCATCCAACACACAAGAAGAAATGATAGATTTTCGACCACGGTTCCCCTTTTATACGTATTCAGATGAAGATATGTGCCTGACTACCTCAAAATCGTCGTCCTTGCGCGAAAAAGCCAAGCAAAAGTTAAGAGTTTTCCGCGTTGTTTTCAAAATTTTATGAAACTTAATTTTTGAGCTGTTTGTGGTTATCTCACACTGTTCAAAATATTATTCTAAATTCCTGATCATATTTTTGACGAAATGGTGAAAGAATTATGTTGCTGCCGTTAATACAAGCCGAGATATTCACGATGAAGTTCTACCCATTCTTCCATATGGCTAATTTTGAAAAGGCACCCCATAGTAGAGTAAGTCGTATTCACGACAAAAATAGGGAAGTTTATATTCTTTACGCGGTAGTATTGCAAAATTTTCTTTAGTTTCCTCGATTAAGAGCTGTGAATCAAGACTTCCCGGGACTTCAATATGGGATATTTGAAACGTTCACTCGGGAAGTTAGTAAGTTTAGTGATGCATCCGAGCATCTTGAAACCGGAACATACTGAGTCGCGCGCGAAAAATACCAATACTGAAATTTTTACTAACAAACATCCTTCTCCCGTGACACTTGTGGAGTGCGCAGTAGTATATACGGCCTCTAGTAACAACAAGTGTTGGACTAACATCCCTTCCATTCCTTAGACGATCTACGTTCTGGCCTGGCCGGCGCCGGTACTGGTCAATGAATTCTGGGATTACCAGAATATGTACATTGAAGGATGATTTACCAGTCCCAGGTCGGATAATCTAGAAACTCCCTGTACAATTTCAGCTAATCCCGATCAGTAACGGAGTAGCAACCAGGGGAGGTCGCTCAAGCTCACCTTTTTTCAGTTAATACTAACCTTTAGAAGACAGCTGTTTAAGTTTCATGATATTCTATGCATTAGTTTGTGAGCTATGGATCAACAACAGTTTCGTATTTTAATTGTACACTGCTTGTTGATGAGAAAAATAGTAGTTCAAGTAAACAGTAGCTTGAAAAGTATTATTGAGACTCTGCTCCATCAAAAACAACAAACAAACATTAGTTTGCTTACTTCAAATGTAGTCGTAGAGACACCGATCATGCAGAACGCAGTGGTCGTCCAAAAGAGGCGGTAACACCAGAAAACATTAAAAAATCCACAAAATCGTTTTAAATTATCGAAAAGTAAAATTGCGTGAATAAGCTGACATCGTAAAGACATGTTGGCGTTATATTGCATGAGTATTTGAATATGAGAAAGCTCCGCTTTTTGCTTACTGTTGACCAAAAACGAGAACGTGTTGATTATTCTGAGTAGTGTTTGGCCATGTTTAAACGTAACAAACCGGAATTTTGGCGATGATATGTGACAATGGATGAAACATGGATTCATCACTTCACTCCGTATTCAAAACGTTCGTCGTCGGAAATACCATTAACAATGAATATGATATAGCGTTTTTGGAGCGTTTGAAGGCTGAAATTGCAAAGAAACGACCGCACATGGCAACGAACAAGTTTTTGTTTCATCAAGTCAATTTTCCAATGGAATTTAATTTGGATTTCGAACAATCAAAACAATGGCACAATTACATGAATTCAACTTCGAATTGCTTCCACATCCACCATATTCGCCAGATTTGACTCTCAGCGACTACTGGGTGAAACCTGAAAAAATGCTCGCCGATAAGAAATTTCGCACGAATGAAGAGGTTATCTCTGAAACTGAGGCCTATTTTGAGGCAAAAGATAAGTCATTCTACAAAAGTGGTATTGCAATGTAAGAGCGGCGCAAGAATGATTGTGTTGCTGTTGACGGAGATTACGTTGACGAATAAAGTCAATTTTGAATCAAAAAAATCGTGTTCTTGTTTTTAGGCCAGGGACTTTTCAGCCCATGTGTTATCAACACATTTTTTTCTGCATGCCATCGGAAATATGATCATCAATTCATGATAACATTTTCAGTTTTATTCATGATAACAACGATAATCGATTGCGTCATCCTGCTCGAAAGTGGATTACGATGGATAACATTATGCAAAATCCGCCCTTCTATTGGCATTTTTGTAGTAGTTTTAAAATTCAGAACAAATTCATACTCATATGGATTTATACTGCTTACAACAATAATTGCTGGAAAAACATAACTTCGAAGAAGTTCGTCATGATCAGCAATCTCGGTTCGGATACACCGAAACCTCCATTTACGAACTAAACGAGATGGCGACTTCCGGTTTCTTGATATTCCTTGAAAACCCTTACAATATGGGTACTTTCGGAAAGAGATTGACAAGTAGACGTAGGAAAATGATAGTTGAAAGTGGTTTTGAAATGCAAAATAGTGACTTCCAGTTTATTAGTATTTTTTTTAAAGTTTTTGCCATTTTCTTTAACTTGGTATTCCTTTAAAACATTATACCGGAAGTCACCTCATTGAATTATGAAACGAGCTCAAACATCGTTTATTGGTATCCAATATGTTTCGGAAATTTCTTTGTTTTAAGGGTTTATAAGGCATATCGGTAAACGACGATACCAAACATAGTTTTGCGGCATCTTTTTATTAAATACTTTCCAAAAATACCCATAATGTTAAGGTTTTCAAGGAATATCGATAAACCGGAAGTCGCCATCTTGTATTTTAGAACCACCTCAAACATCGTTTTCCGACATCTACTCAGGAAAACGCAATCGAGGACACGAGATTTTGTATACTCCAGACTTTTTCAAATTCTCTGTAGGTTCTTTTGTAGAACCTAGTAAAGTTTTCAATTGGTAGTTCATACTGCTGAACACTAAATCTAAACCATTTTTTTTAGTTTTGATTTTAATGGGTGTGAAATATTTCGATTGAAGTCCACCGATATTCTTTTAAAATTTTCAGAAGGGGGGTCGAAGTTGTAAGTGATTGTTTTTTCAACAGTCTTAATTTTTTATCGGAGATGGTTTGCTCTGGACCGCAACCCGTTTGTTCGTACTCCCGACTAATTCCAAACTAAACCAATTTTGGTTAAGAGCTTTCGTTTTACGTGATTTCGTTTGTAGCCTTTTCAGGAATGGGCGGTCCCAACGATCAACAAAAAAGGAATATTCAGATTGTTTCATTTCGGATTTGCATATTTCAGTGAAAGAAATTCTCAAGATGTTGTACGGGATTCATTTCAGGCTTTCAGAAGGACCAAATTGTGGAATTCTTGACGAAGGGGAGTAGGGAGGGGTGGTTGAGGAATTTTAAACCACTAACCATCCCCCACCCCCCCTCCACACACGCGTCTGCACTAAACTGATGATTTTTACCTTTGATTTTAATAGAAGTAGTAATCTTAATAGTACTTTAATAAAATTTAGAGCCATTAGAACGATTGATTTTGTGTAATGTTCCCCATCGTTGTACACTTTCCGTTTTCTTCTTCTCCAATGCTGTATGACGCAATCGATCTTTGAAGCGAAACTCACACTGTGAATGCCCACAGAAGAACTAGTTGTTGTTTTTCTGCGTTTAGACTTGATTCGCCATTGACTGAAGCACCAGTTGAATAATGTCGGGTGTAGTTCCATTGTCTTGACGTAGATGGCAGCCTGCGCACTCGACGTGTCTCCGTTCATGGATTTTCATATACTGAAATTAGCAAACGTGCAATAGGGTCTATTTATAGATTTGGTTAATTTTAATGTTTCGTGTTTGGATATATTTTGCCACAATTTAAACAATGTTTTCGTAATAAACGTGGTATTAACAACAATCTTACATCTTTTTTCATTCGTTTCGTGAAAGAATTACGAAATTTATTACTCAAACAGGGAAAAAGTTTATAAGAAAACTAATCTGGAGTAATTTCGTTACACTTTCGTGTTGTAAAATTTTTAAAATGCACCCAAGTGGACGTAGTCCTACGTCGAAATGGCTTGTGGTAAATCTCGAACTAGTTGTTTACGATAGTTTACGAAGGTGTTTCGAACCGCGTTTCATGCATCTTGAGACATCTTTAAACGCGTTTTTCTCGAAAGACGATCTTTAAAATCTGGCGAACTCATAGCAGCTACAAATCTTAATCGATTGTTTCCAAATTTTGAGGAGACATTTATAAATATATTATCTAGTATACCACGTTCCTGTTTTAAATTTTATGACACAGCCGGTTCGTCCGTTTTGGATCTCCTGGAAAACTAGCCCCAGCAACTTGGTCATCAAGAGGCTAGTTTTTATCGAAATTATGTAGAAATATTTTTTTTGTAGCTTGAAGTACACTTGATTAAACACTGCAAAATAAATTGCGATAGCCTTCACTATATTTCCGGAAAAGGATTCTGAAATCGTCTTATTTTTTTGACGCGCATGGTGGCCTTACCCCTTAAATAGAAAAATAAATTAACAAATCGTCACAGTTTGAAAGTTTAAACGATAAACCAGTACTTTTCACTTCTAATGGATGGCAAAACAAAAAGCTGGTAATTATACTTTCGTTACCAGTCGATCTTACCTCAAGTGATTTATTTTGAACGGACAACCTTTTCTTCTATGCACTGGTAATAGCTTACTCACTCAACTGTCTAATTGCAAAAATTTTTCCCGGCAGAATGAAAAAGCAGCAAGTGGATTAGTTCCTTAGAACATCAAAATCGTTTAAATAAAAAGAACTCAACAGCACTGGCAAGCTGGCAACTAAAACTTGAAATCCTCGTCAGGCTAAGATTACAAAGCAGAAAATCGCTGTTGCTTTTTCCCATTGACATTCCCGGCGCGATCTCTCTCTCTCTCTAGCCGGATTGCTTTCGCCCTCGCAAATAACAGGCAAAATATTGACAAAGGCTTTCACCGACATATTCTTCAACTCGATAGTCGGCGAAGGCAAACGGGGCAAGAAAAAAAGAAGCAACACAAACAATAAACCAGTCGAACCGTAGTCGTTCACCGAGATAATCGGAAAATTGGAAAAGGCATATCCCATTTGAATATTTCAAGCCGTGGTCTCTCGGTCGGGAGCCTCGGCCAACAGAAAGATGCTTTCATGGTTGTCAGACTGTTGTGACACTGTGCGACAGACGGAATGGGAGCTTACAGGAACTGGTGACCCATCATCGACGATAGGACCGAAAACTAAAAAAAAATTTCAGGGAAAATCAATTTGTACAGGAGAAACATTGGGTTTTTCTTTCGGCGGTATTGTTATTTACTGGAATCGGGAAAATTGTACATCACAGTCATTTGTTCGGTTTGACCCTGATGGTGTAAATGTAATTGAAGTATAATAAGGGCTATGGCTTTTTTTTGCTTGTTATTTGATTGGGGGTGATGTCATTTGATTATTTCATTGTGTCTGATGATAGAAACGACATTTCGATGTAGTCTAGAAAAATATCGCTTAAATCGAGTTTTCTGTTTTTTTTTAGTAGGCGGCTTACCATACAACTACTGTTAATTTTCACAGTTGGCCTTGAAAAGTTAGCTTTCCTCTTATCTTGTTCAATCAATTACCGCTTCTCGGACGGAAACAAGCATAACAAAATTAGCAACATGGGAATTTCTTCCCATGCCAAAAGAAAGAAAATCAAATATAATTAGTCCATGAAAGTTTGTACGGTTTATCCCATGGTCCATAGTCCGGTATTCGTGAGTAATAAATTACGAGTGCTGCTGCCTTTTCAGTTTTCAAAGAAACAAAAAAAAACAACCGAACTTAATCATGGCCCGAAGAGGGCAAGAAAAGTGTTGATTGGACTAGAACTTTTTCTCCCCTGCTAGAACCGGTTCCAAGAACGCTGTAGTGGAGATTAACGGCTTTCATTCGTTTATTGGATTTGATTACGATTGTTGGTGCGCGAGAAATTTTATATGATCAACTATTTGTCGGAAATGAACTTCAAATACATATACAAATTGATTACTATTTGTGCATGAGGGCAGTGCAATCAACGTTGTTTAAGGACTTATTAAATTACAGCACGAAAACGTCACCGCATACAAAACGAAAGTGGTCGAAAAAATCATTTCTGAGCTCAGATGAGAACTTCCATACTCTTCGGACTTGGTCCCTTCCGACTATCACTTGTTTTGCCCCAATGTCTCACACACTTGCTGAGCAGCACTTCACTTTACACCTGGTATAGGCAATGAGGGTTTTCAGAAAGAAGACACTAATTAATTTTACGCCAACTCTAACAAATGTTGGCAGCACTTTCTCAGATTTTAATGAAACTTGCTGAACATGTGGCCAAAAAAAAAAACATTGCATATTTTGGATTTTCAATATCGATCCAATAGTCAAATTTCTACAATTTGTTTTTCAAATGGTTATTTTCGAAAAATGACAAACGTTCGAAAAATTATAAAAATATTCTAATAAAATATTGAAATTTTGATGAAATAGGTAATTATGTTCTACCCCAATCGAATCGTCCAAATATTTTACAAAATTGAAACTTTAAAGAAAACGAACTTTTTCTCGTCATTTCTGATTTGCAAATATCGTGCCACTAGCGATAGAATATTCTGTAAAACAGTGATTCCCTAAGTAGTCCCTACAACCCACCAGTGGGCACTAGCTAATTTTTAGTGGGCATCAATTCAAAATTGTCAACATGTGGTCAAGAAGTAACAAATAGTGATCGTTGCTTTTCAAAAAGCTTTATTTAGTTGCAAATGTGTAACGAAGCAAGTGATGACTCTCTACCACCACTTTTACCACGAAATGCGAGATTCAGATGCATTGAAGTTTTGATTGAATTATTATTAGGTGCTACTATGTTTCCCTCGTTTTCCAATAGATGTCGCTAGAGGTATGTGCTGAATAAATCGATCAACAACCTCACACAATAAGCTTAAACCGCTGTCATCAAAATAGCATGCATAGAACATCCTTTCGAACATAATTTTACTAATTCTCATCATTTGCTGGAAGTTTAGATTTTCATTTCAAATGTAAAGAAATAGTCGAACACCATGAATGGAAAATCATGAATTTTTTACTCATTCGGTGAATTGAAGTTATTCCGTGTTTTCAACAATATTTATACCTCTAAGTAGCGATTAGACATGCTGAATTAGGAATAAGATCACATAAAATCTGCCAACTTCGAACTGAACTCTAATTCAGTTGTTGGCAACTACAGGTCATCGTGAGTTAGAAAATTAGAGAGCAACTTGAATGCATGTGTGTTAGTGAGGACATCAATTCAGGAAAACAATTTACGCCGACAGTTGTTTCACTTGACCTTTTCCTTCTATGGATACTTGATCTAACAGGGTCGGTCGGTCGTCACCTCCGAAAGCGTTAGTCAGTTAGCGCACGTCGACCGGATGTTTATGTTTATGGGAAAGTTTTTGATTGAAAAGTTATTCGTGCCGGGTTCAGTGACGGAGAACTTGTCCTTCTAGCTCAAGCAATCACGTTGTACGTGACTTTTCGCAGACGAGCTTCCGATTGATTAAATCCCCTGCTACCTGAAGCAGTGATTATGGGTAATTTTATTATTAGCTGGTAGTAGATTCCAAACAGTTGAAAGACATTTGTCAACTTTGTTTAGACGTTTTTGAACCGGATATGTTAAACTTTTATTTAAGCTTTTTTCTCTATGTTTAGATTTTTGCTGGAATGAACTAATCATCACAATTTCATATACTGTTTGACTCAGTTCACCAAGTAAATTTATCAAACGAAATCGAGGAAAGGGTAACCTTCAATGGCAAAAGCAGATTTTCTAGTAATCGTTGACATTAGAATTTTGTTCCATTGCACAGTGGGGAAAAAAGTTCAAAAACGCTCAATAATTTTAAAAATTTTCAAAGTTAGTATTTCTTATGCAAATTTTTCTGTAGAATCGATTTCTGATAGTTAGAAGATCCGCAAAATTCACTATCATGCCCGTTTTGCTCCAATTCCTCTTTTTTCTGACTTTATTTTGAAAACTAACTGTGAAACTCAGGGAAAAATTCAATTCAACCAATCGGAAGGTATTCCTGACATGCTCATAAGTTAGACAAATGGATTGTTTTTAATAAGATTGACCGCAAACCAGGCGCGTACCCAGAAAAATATTTCGGGGGGTGTTTCAGAACATGTTGATCAATTTCCATACAAATGGAACTTTTTATATAATTATTTGAATTTTTTTTATTGTGGAGTCGTTTGTGGAAAATTATTCATTTTATTTTTTACTTATTTGAAAAAAAGAGTTTACATAATATCATACTTTTTTGAGTTTCGGAGGGGGTTTGAACCCCTAAAACACCCCCCTGTATACGCGCCTGTCGCAAACAACTGTATTCTGTTTTACCCCCAGTCATCTTCTTCCATGAATTTACAGGAAAAAAAAGGTCTACTGATCGGTGTTTGGACCAATTTTGGTTAAGCAAGACAGTTCTATGTTTCGCATATAACCTCAAATAATAATTTACAGACAGTGTTCATGATCGCATGCTTCGTGCTACATCGTTTTACCCCAATTTTCCCACAAATAAAATTTTATGTTGAATTCAAATTTACAATCCCGAAGCAGATCCAGAGCTCGCTTCAATCACACCGACGTCATCGCACCCTACCGATTCACTCGCGTGGTACACTTTTAATACAGCGCGCGTATACAAAAAATCAAATATTTCATAAACTCTATTTGAGCACAACAATTTTTTTGTTGATTATGAAAACCAATAACATATGCCACATTTTAGCATTTAACAGAAACAAAAATCGCGTGAAGAAGGTACTGTAATATCAATTTCTTTGGTAAATTTAAGCAGAAATTTGAGTAAAATTGAACATTTTTAAACAATTTTTTCTTCATTCTATGACAAAAATAGTTGTTTATACATTTGCAAAGTTTCGATTCGAAAGAGAACTTGAGTTTCAGGAAACATTGCAATAAAAAGGTATATAAATGTTAATGTAAACAAAAATAGTATCAAAAATTCGAATATCGACGAAATATTCCACGAACCTGTTCGTAGGTTCTAACACTACAAAACAATAATACTTATTGTAAAATCGATTACCTCGTGAAAAATGAGGGGGCCACTTCAGAAATTTTTACTCAATATTCAGTTGAAATATGATCTATAACCCAAAAGCAGATCTAATACGATCTATCAATATTGATTCATATTACGTGCAAAACATCTGTGATCAAATTAAACACAATAAGAATGACAGTACTAGCCTGTTTAACCCGTTTTACCCCAATTTAATTCATAAGTCGTATTTCTGGATAAACTATCTGCAGGCTGATTGCGGTTGATGAAAATTTGTAATCCTATTTTCAGGTCTTTCTTTGTAATATCAATCGATTTTCATCAACCGCAATCAACCTGCTTTCGGTATGCGAGAAAAAGTTTAACCAGAAATACGACTTTTGATATAAATTGGGGTAAAACGGTTAAACAGGCTAGTACTGTCATTCCCATTGTGTTTATTTGGATCACAGATGTTTTGCACGTATTATGAACCAATATTGATAGATCGTATTAGATCTGCTTTTGGATTATAGATCATATTTCAACTGAATATTGAGTAAAAATTTCTGAAGTGGCCCCCTCATTTTTCACGAGGTAACCGATTTTACAATAAGTATTATTGTTTTGTAGTGTTAGAACCTACGAACAGGTTCGTGGAATATTTCGTCGATATTCGAATTTTGTATACTATTTTTGTTTACATTAACATTTATATACCTTTTTATTGCAATGTTTCCTGAAACTCAAGTTCTCTTTCGGATTATACGAAACTTTGCAAATGTATAAACAACTATTTTTGTCATAGAATGAAGAAAAAATTGTTTAAAAATGTTCAATTTGACTAAAATTTCTACTTAAATTTACCAAAGAAATCGATATTAAAGTACCTTCTTCACGCGATTTTTGTTTCTGTTAAATGCTAAAATGTTGCGTATGTTATTGGTTTTCATAATCAACAAAAAAATTGTTGTGCTCAAATAGGGTTTATGAAATATTTGATATTTTGTATACGCGCGCTGTATGAAAAGTGTACCACGCGAGTGAATCGGTATGGTGCGGCAGGGTTCGGTAGGGTGCGATGTCGTCGGTGTGATTGAAGCGAGCTGCGACAGGTTTGGACAAGTAGGCATAGAAAATGATTTTTTGCCTTTCTCATCTCCACTTTTTTAAATTGTAGTATTTCGATGAATTTTTGCTGTAATATGTAAGAGAAAATGAATAATAATATGAAAAGGGCATCATTACAGCACTATGTAGATTAAAACAGGTTTCTCTACGTCAGGAAATTTATTAATCACATATTATTTTACAATTTGTTTTTTTTTTTATTTTTTCGTGTGGTTTGGACGCGAAAATAGATAAGGAAAAAACAAAAGTTTGTGATCATTCCGGAAAAAAAGATTAACGATACAAGATCAGTGCATTTACTGCACTTCATGAGACAGATTATAAAATTAGGACCGAATGGAATTCTTTCGCAGCCTCACATGGGAAAAAAGTTATCTTCGGAAGAACCGTGAAAAGACACGCGTATAAAGTTAGTTTGCATCAAACCAAAACCAATCGCATTTCAACTGCGCATAATCTATTCAATTGAGTATAGGATTCATTCAAAAATATAAACTTTGATTTTTGCATGATAAACGAACCAGACATTCAGGATAGACAACATCAACATCGAATTAAAAACGTAATGACGATTCAAACTACAGGCGAATTTAAGATTTTTTCCGACAGCGAAGAATTTGTTGTAAATGTTCACTTATTGTAAATAACACTTATTGTAAAATCGGTTACCTCGTGAAAAATGAGGGGGTCACTTCAGAAATTTTTACTCTTTTATAACAAGAAAAGAAATGGGATAAAACGGTGCAACGAGTCTTCTGCTGTCAATAAAACTATATGCAATCGATTTGTTATAATTTTTTACATCGGAAACATTCTATTCGCTTTTCTGCAAGTTCTTAGGTTTCATGTTATATAGTTAAGCTTGAATACAGTGCAGTATAAAAACGGAACTTGGAGGGACTTCTGTTATTCACTGCTAATTATAAGTTTGATGATCCAGGAGACGTTAGAAAGCAGAATGTGTCAAGGTTTGTCAGAAAATATATGATTTGGCAATCAATTTGATCATGCGGACAATGGGGCACTCTATTTGTGATAGCCGGCACGATCAACCGGCTGGTATACATAAAGGAATACCTCCAAATACGTTTGCTCCTACTTTTAAAGGCCGCTCAATGGTTCTATGATTATCTGGCCGGATTTATCCTCGCGCCATTGCGCGAAACATATTATGGAATGGTACAAGGCCAGGGCCGTAGCTAGATGCTCGGGGGCACATGTATTTTCATGGGCTTCCAAAATCTTTTCCGAGGTAAGACCTGTACAAGGGTAATGAAGACAATTTCGTGCCGTAGGACTTCGGAACGCACCGGAACTACGGTCGATTAAGAAGCACAGAGCCAACACGAAACAGACCCTTTCGGAACATAGTATGAAAGTAAAATTGGAGGAAGATTTGAAGAGCAAATGGATTTTCACGTAAAAAATGTCGGTCTGAAAGTTGTGCATGATCTTATATGTAGTGTTAAGGATCAAGAGTTAACTTGTGTTGGTAGTTTGTGTATTACGTACATTTTATTTGGTACGTATGTCATAGATCTATGTATTCATATTTGCAGTGCAACCAGTTTGTCAAAGTAACTTGAACGATTGAGTTTCAAACAATCTTTTTCAGTAATAATTTATTCTCAAATGAATGTTAAGCCTGACTTTTTGGATGAAATATCAGTTTTGATCAATTCTTCACTAACGTGTGATGGAAAATTGTTTACATTTCATGAATATAGATTTTAATTCCCTAATAAAAGAGCTAGCAACACTGCTTCAACTCAATATAAACTCAATGTTTTCTGTTATAAAGCAGTTTTCCGGAAAAATAAATAGTTTTACGAAAACCTTCCATATCCATTGCTTCTGCGTGCTAAATTAAAGGTTCTTATTTTGCGAGGTAGCTGAAAGAAGGTACGTAAATCTTTATTTCGCAATAATTTCTGCAAGAGAAAATCCTTATAGGAATGTGTGCGTTGCTAATCAAATGTGTTAGTAGAAGTAAGCTGAAACTGAAATAATTTTTCTCGAGCAGTTTTCAGGAAAACGGAAGAGTTTTAGACTAAGATTTTCGCTTTTCATGGATTGCAATTCTAAGCTGAATGAACTGATTTGTTTATTTTTCAACTATGTGGAAGTTTTATTGCTTAAAATCAGGAAAAGAAGCGTAGGAATTTATTTTACGCCTCTTATGAATGGGGCCACAGGAAACATCCCCGCAGAACCCGCCAACGGATGGCTACTTTTTGAGTTAAACTAAGTTTTATGTCAAAATTTCCAATATTCTAATAACTGTTTTAATTGAACTAAAATAAACGGATTCCAGAATTGAGATACCTCGTTGTAATACCTATCAAACAACCCATTAGTTTGTGATGTGTGTCCATTTTTAACGGAGATATTGACATTTTGGTGAAAGTAACTTTTACTCTCCATCCCAATACAATAAATTTTGAGCGCTTCATGATAAAGCGACGTTTGGAAGCAAAGTGAAAAGCGATTTTTAATACGCACTTGACAAACTGTGTACACTATCTTTTTATATGACATTTTGTGCAGTGAGATGAAACCTTATTGCGTTTTCTATATATAAAGGTCATTCAATCTCTGAGAAAATAAACTTTCGAATCGATCATCATATACGATTCGAATCAGCTCTTCAAAATTAGTAAATTTCAGTAAAAAATATGTACACGCTTTACTCGGAGTTGGCTGGAAGAATTTTCACAAACTTAGATTGAAATGAAAGATCGGTTGTTCCTATAGCCTGCTATGGAATTTCATCTGCATCAAACTTCTCAATTTTGTCAGAAACTGATTAGATTCAAATGAAAATCCGGATTTGACTTGCGGTTCTGGGGTAAAAGGGTAAAATTCGCAAAAAAAATGTTGAACAGCAAATTCGATTTTCTCAAGGACCGACTAATTTTCATAAGCTCAGGTTCAAACTAAAGATCTTATAATTCAAAGAACCCTTTCGAACTTTATACGAATATATCTCTGGGATTACAGGCTGATAGGGATCTAAAAACTTAATTTCAACAACGTGTTGAACCTTATTTTATAAATATAAAAAACCAGAATTCACTTAAATTTTAGAAAAAAATTCCGAGGGCCAAGTGTAATAACCTAAACAAATGTCCGTGTGTGTCTGCATGTGTGTTGTTATCTGAGATGACTGGTCCAAATTTGATCGATTTAATTTCAAATGAAAAAATCTCCACGGCGGTCTGGTTAACATTTCGAGTTATGCGAAGTTTTATTTCAAAATATCTGTCATAAAAGTCCTTGTAATAAAAATTTGACAATTGGGGTTTGTAATAAAATTTGACAGTTGGGGACTTACATTTTACACGGTGATAGCTACCCAACAAGCTATAGATTGTTGAAATCTGTTAATTTTTGACTGAAATATCGATATTTTTGTGTAAGCGCCTTTTCTCCGTATTCCATATGGCACTATTTTCGAATTCAAAACAATTTCATATTAATATTATTATTATTATTGTAAGTTTATTTAAACCCAACTTTAACCATATGGTATTTTGTTGATGGAATATTTATGTGGTTTTATCTTACTATCTTACAGTAATAATTGCTGAAAGGACATAATTTCCTATACCCATACTCATTCGAATTAATTCATCGAGATCAGCAAAATAACGTAACAAATAATTTCACTCGGAGATGACATAACCGATTGCCTCCTTCTAAGATTCAAATGAAAGGTTCTAACATCTCATAACAACTTTTAAACGTTTTTAAATCAGATTTGAGATCGGTTCAGGAGATACGGGGTGATTAGTGTAAAAATGTCAATGTCACATTAATCAATCGGGTTTATCGGGTTTGAAAATTTTGATAGTCGATGACCAACTTCAGTTTTACCGTTATTCGGCTTTCGATCCCGGAAGACACCCAAACATTGTATTTGGAACCTACAACGATTTAAAAAATTCGAATCAAATGAAATGGTTAATTCAACTGACTTAGGCTACACCGATTTCCGAACTCCGGTTCCGAAAGTATTGCGAATAGAGAAGCTCAATCATTTTCCCAAAGAAGGCCGAAACCAATTTCATATACAAAAATTCAAATGAAAAAAAATATTTTTCCACAAAAAATCGATGCATTTTATGAGTGATGATGAGTTTTTAAAACACAAACCGTCATAGAAGATGACCATAACAAAACTTTTTTTCAAAGTTAAGATCAAAACTATTCCAATTTATTCGTCATGTTAATTTATGGCCATGAAAACCCTAAAATAGGTCTCACTTCTACATCTTATGAAATGCTTAATCGATTTTCACACGTTTAGATTCGAAGATTTTATATCATACTTTTTATTCGACTCCAGCAGTACCGAAATCACAGAGTAAAGGAATTGAAATTTCGAACTGTCACTCGATACGACGATCATTAAAATAATTTCATGAAACCTAAACACATCGAAAAATATTCATGCAAAAAACAAATGCGGATTGATAAAAAAAAGTATCATCTCACTGCTAGGTGGATTAAGTACGTTATTCCAGACATGATTAAGGGAAGTGAATGAGCAAAAGTATTGTACAGATATCTGATATTAGGCGATCTGCGCGGGCAAAATTCCGATTCGAGAAAAAAGAAAAATATTTTCATGTTATGATAATACACAATAGATAAAAGTTCTTTCTGCTTTCACCGAAATTTAAGCGTCATCATATTAATATTAACGTATACAGTGGTACAAAATCGTATTCGTACACCTGTATATATTTGGATAAAAAATGTTTTTCGTCTACATATAAGCATTAATTATTTTAGATGACCATGTACATTTTATCCTTGTGCATTTTCCAATGTGAAACGCACACTGTTTCAAGAAAATGTCAAGTTTTTACCAATCTTATGAAAATATATCTCGTAAACGAAAAGATTCAGCGACAAAATCGTATTCGTACAGCGAGTCGAAAACGTAGCTTTTCATCATTTACTACTACGAATTGCATTCAAAGTTCAAGTTTAGCTAATATTAAGGTATACAAGTATGTCTGGATTTTAAGATGATTGATTGTAATGATAATTTATCTGTTGTAGCATCGAAAGCGTTGAAATGAGAAGAAAAGGTAAAGAAACAAATCCACTGTACAGTACGTGATCAAAAGATTTGTTGAAAAAAAGCGAATCGCAAATGCCCCAAGAAACACCAACCGAAAAAACCTGTTTTAATCCACCTAGTGGTGTAATGATGCCTTTCTCATATCAATCATACTATCATATAATACTGTGATATTCTTCAAAATAATTTTCTGCGATTCTTAAAAAAATAACTAAATTCGGTTTGTTTGACCGTCTACTGATGAAAACTATTGATGATCAATTGGAAAAGATTTGAGGTCGATTTAGACATTTTTGTAAGGTTTTTCCCCATTTTCAGTGATGGTATACAATTTTTAACCCACTTTACCCTATAATTCCGGAAGTCGGATCTGCATGAAATTCAGGAATTACGTATGGGACCAAAGGATCTTTCATTTGAACCTAAGTTTGTGAAAATCGGTCGCGCCATCTATGAGAAAAGTTAGAACATATATTTTCTATTTTTTGCACATTTTACCCCATAACTCCCGAACCGCTTTTTTTTTCAACAAAGTCGGATCCAAATAATATTCAGGAATTTTGTATGGGACCACAAGACCTTTCATTTGAATCTAAGTTTGTGAAAATCGGTTCAGCCATCTCCGAGAAAAGTTAGTGCAAAAAAACGTTACATACACACATACGCACACACACACACACACACACACACACACACACACACACACACACACACACACACACACACACACACACACACACACACACACACATACATTTTGCGTACTCGACGAACTGAGTCGAATGGTATATAACACTCGGCCCTCCGGGCCTCGGTTCAAAAGTCGGTTTTCACAGTGATTGCATAACCTTTCTGTATGAGAAAGGCAAAAACTAACTCCGCATGATGAACGATTTGTTTTGAGAAAAATTAGAGAAAATCCTAAAAGCAGTGCAGTGGAAATAACTAAAGAACTGAATAGCCGAAACAAAGTAAAAGTTTGTGCCGAAACGGTAAGAAATGTGTTGAGAGAGAGTTAGTTGTTGTTAGTGCTCATTTGATTGTTATTAAATAAACCATGTTTCAAATAATATCTTATATTTATCTAGTTATCCGAATGATGTGCAAACTATTTGACACAACTTTCTGTTGTTAAAAAATGTTTACACTATAGCAATTTGATTACAAAGTTATACACGAAAGGTGTACGAATATGAGTTTGTACCACTGTATGTATATTTTTGGTACAAAACCGGAATGAGTCTTTATCAAAATAATATACAGATCGATGCACGTGTTATCTGACGTCTTTAGTGTCCGATCAAACCAGCTTGAGAATGTTCCCTTCGTATGGTATCATGTTCACAACAGAACTACAATAATAATTACGAAAAAAATGCAAATATAAACTTTTCATGTAAGGCAAAACATTATCTTTTCTAATACTTCGACCTGAGCGAATCAATTTTGTATTCGACACAAACGCCTACTGTGATTCCAATCGAATGAAAAAAAAATTGATTTGAAGATGAAACACAATTGCCTCATTTGAAAGTACATGTGTTGAACACCGCACGGCTAGCTCACCTCTTAATTTGTCTCAGGGTCCGCCACGTACCCGAGAGGACTCAGAACACCATACTCACCCGGGGTTTTGTCTTTAAGAAATCACGCGCTGAACAATAGCAGACCAAATCAGAGTAATTGACTCTCTTAGATTTTTTAAAGAAGAATAAAACTAAATCATTTTTACAATTTTATTGAATGGCCAAATTTGCACTGTTGCGGCGCCGATCGTTGACCGTTGGGGCCCTTGATGGTCTTCCCGAGGTGTTGATCAAGGAAAGGAGAGATAGAGAGAGTAACATACCTTGTTACTGCTGGTTTGTTCGTTGACTCGCAGGTGTCATTGGTGACGGTAATTCCAGGGAGTGTCCGGATTGACTGTTTGTCTCGGGTTCTGGGTTCCGAGAAAACCAGCTGAATGCACGTGGGGACTCTAAGTCAGGCGGTGGGTGGGTTCAACCAATTTCGCCAGTTCGGTGTCCAGGAATACTAGCCAGCTGCTCTGCACGTGGTAACTTGAATACCGGCAGTGGTTTAGACCAACTCGTGGGTCCGGAGAACGTCGAACGTGGTTTCGGGCAGATAGTCGAATAGGACGTCGACAAACGGCCCAGCAGGTTCCGAAGTGATCACACGACGCAAGACGAAATCCAAAATTTTGTGATTACACGAGATGTGTGGCTTTCCTACAGCCCGCTCACTTACTAGGGTTTGTCAGGCTTCTCAATAAATCAAACTTCTCGCTAGTACTGACGCTCACAGACTGATCCCGAGCCCTCCAGCTTATCCTTCATATCACCTATCTCTCTCTTTTTTTAGTTCTGTCTCCCTCTCTCTATCCTTAATTCCGGAAACAGTGGTTGATCCTCTCCATCTTATCGTCGAATCGGTTAGTAGGCTTTATCGGTTGAAAACATTTAGAATAACCACCTATAACCGTTGCGTATTTATTATCTACCTAGACATTCAGGAAAAAACGACTGCGTCCTTGGGATAGGCTACCGTTCCAGATGGGAAATGGTACTATGCCCCAACGCCTGGTATGGACGTTCCGGGGTGGGTACTAAAGACCTCTTTTACGCATTCATCTAGCAGGATATTCGAAGCTCCCTGAATGCTGACAAACTAGGCAGATTTCAATAGAACTCATCGTAGTTTAGTTATCGTTTTTTATGTTAGTTAGTATTGAACTTATTCTATGTTAAACAAAAAATACAAATATAATTGAAGAAAACTTTATAAGCTAACAACAATGAAAGAGAGTCTAAAGAAAAATTGCAAAAATTTACATTATCTTAAAATCTAAAGCAAAATCTTATTTTCTAGTTTCATATATACAAATTTGGATGGTATATTATTGTTACGAAAATTGTTCGGTAACACATTCAGACCCATATCCGAATTACCTTCTGATGAAAACTCATCATTACTCTATTAATCCGAATATCCAATTAGGATTAATATGAATTCTGAATTATTTATGCGAAAAATAACTTTCATACTTATCACAACCAAAATTAGTTTTTTATTCGATAGCACTTTACTCTCATACGAAGAACAAATAACAGAAAGTAACAGCATATGAAAAATAGTTTTTAGGTCTATATTAACACATTATGAACACTGAAACTTTTACGTTCTTAACATTGAGCATATTACTAATACTGCATTGATTACTGCAGAGATGTCCATCTCCTCTGTGTGACGAAGAGCAAGCAAAATTTCCCCCCTCGCACTGACAACTTCAACGAGAGCTCTTCTCTTTCACATATATACACCACTGTTGTATAAAGTGTGCACGCATCATGAGTGCGTTTGTTTATTTCCTTTTACCTCCTCCACTGAATCGCACCAAAGTGCTAGAGCAGAGCTAATAAATTCTCTGAGGTGGATGCAGATACTTTCACAGAAGTGTACACGCCAGTGAGCCTTCTGGTGTATGGTTTGCGTAGAAGAATAAAACAATTTATCGTTAAATTTTCGGTTTTCATTGCAAATTTTTCGTAGCAAGGCCAGATCTACTCTCTATTAATTGAAGTTTACAGAAGTGTTCGCTCTCCATCACGCGCCAGTGATCACTTGGATGTATTTAGGCGAGAGCACGTGAGAGCGATTCGAGGGAAGAGAATGTTATTCTCTCGCACCACCTTCTTTCAACACAAGCACGCACTCAAAGTCTGTCTGTCTGGACACTGAGAAGAAGTGCACTTTCCTCTTTGTGTGAAGCATAGCAAATGTATCCGCAGTGTATAATTGAAACTTACGCCCTGGTGTATCACACTAGTGAAATGCCATCTCTAATGATTAGCACATGTGGTCATTTTGTATTCCACGATTATATTTCTAAGCTCAGTTCACGACATCTGCCAAGCGATCCACAAATGATGCATCCCTACATTGTATTACACCCGTCACAGGAGTTTCCAAAGTTCAAAATCTGGATGGGAATCAGCTCTTTCGATCGATCATACAATTTAATAAATTTCTGAATAAATTACCGTTTTGCTTGGTTTTAAAAGTTTTCGAGACAACCATCTAATTTTGTCAAACTGTTGCAACCGACAAAATTTTCCCGCTGCCACAACAAATATCGAACCGATGGCAGTTGGGTAAAGTTTTCCTTCACTTTTCAATATCCTGCGGCACACACACACGTATCCACACCTCTCAAGATCCACAATGTGCACATGTTACCTATCCGTGTGGCACCTCATTTCTGCTCGATATGCTCCGCACAATATTCAAGACGTTTAAACGGGAAACTTTGGCGTGCGCTCATGAAGACACTTTGCACACGGTCTTTAAACCAAACTTATTTATGATGCACGTCGGGGTTGAACGTGTTATCCATCCATCGCGTGCTTTCTTGTTACCTCTGCCATTATTCACTTCACCGAAAGGACTGCATTCAGGCGAAAAAAATGCGTACGCTAGTACATCAGGCGCTTATCTTCGTAATCAATCGCAGAGTACCTTGGTTGGTTCCGGCAGAAGACATGTGAGTGTGCATATTGACGAACGTAGAAGAAGAATGTCGCTCGGGTGAAGAATGTCCTTTCGGGCGTTGGAAATATAGACAATATAGTAGTGATATCGATATCCCTGACGATAAGCGTGCTCCAGTAAATGCATGTTAAACACGTTCCATGCGGTTACCACATATATTTGTTCGATACAGTATGGTAAGGGAGAAGATTTTTATCTCGGTTATCCGAATCTTTCCACAAAAGCAACATTACTGCACGGCCTAGGTACATGTTTTCTGGTAAGACATATTTTCACATCATTTGCTTTTCGTAGGAATATCAATCTCATTCAATCATAATGGTAGGAATTTTCAACATACCTTATGATCAAAAAAGAACCGGAATTTTCATTTTAAAATTCCGGCGCTTGTCCAATCGGTAAACTTTTATTCTCTTAACGTTGGCAACACTTTTATACACATTCTGTCAAATTTTGACGAATATCGTACGATTAGTTTTTGTTTGGCGTCTATACAAAGAAGATGAAAAATTTTCGTGTGGCGATTTTTATAATGGATGAAAATTTAGAACAACGGCTCGCCTTCGAAGCGCCATTCGATCGATTGTTGTGCGGTTTCGACGTCATATTCATAGATTCACACCTCACCACCACCACCACACCGATTTTGCAACACGATTTGCTTCGCCGATTCAATTTTTTCTTCAGTAACAGATGTTGTTGGGCGGCCAGGGATCTCATCATGATCCAAGCTTGTACGACCACCTTTGAAGCGTTTATACCACTCGTATGCCTGTGTTTTTCCTAGACACGATTCACCAAAGACCTTTTCTAACATTTTTAACGTTCCGGAACACTTAAATCCATTTGCAACACAAAATTTGATGCACGCACGTTGTCCAATTTTCATCCATTATTAAAATCGCCACACGAAAATTTTTCTACTTCTTTGTATAGACGCCAAGCAAAAACTAATCGTACGATATGCGTCAAAATTTGACTGAACGTGTATAAAAGTGTTGCCAACGTTGAGAGAATAAGAGTTTACCGTGGAAAAGCGCGGAAATTTTAAAATAAAAATTCTGGTTCTTTTTTGATCATAAGGTATAGAGCTATTATACCGATCGTCATCTCATTAGTAGAGTCGCCATATTATTTAGCCGATTACTAGACTTGAAAGAATCGGATACTATATTTTTGCTTCGGCTCTAAGAAGCAGTACCGTATACAAAATAGTTCGAAAATGGTTCAATACTACTGTTATTGCGACGCGAAAACTCGAAGCGAATGCACCTATTGTCATCTTACCCTCAAAGTCAATAATGGATCAAACAGAGACAGCAGATTTCTCCCTATGTGTGTTTTAAACGTACGCACTTTCTCTAAAAATGCCAAGCCATAAAAAAAATCCGAGTGAAAAATTGTTCTTTGTACCGATTTATAACGATTATTAAAGTCGATACAAATGCGTTCTCTTAAAATCACGATAATTCTATTTTAATACAGATAAATACCGATTTTCACTTTTTGAGTTTAATTGCGTTTTGCATTGGAAAAATTTGCTGAATTTTATACGAATTTTGTAAAAAATACTGACTTTATACTGATTTTTAAGAAAGTAGGGGTTTTTTTATATAAGTAATTTTACAGAAAGTTTTTCCTGTTTTATCATATGATCATCATTCACTGGATTAAATCATTGAAAACCTTCGGAAGTTGAACTCAGTCTAATTTTTTAGCTGTTGAACTTTCAGAACGCACCCAATGTTTCTCTCGATAGATTTTTGCAGATTCTCTATATTAATTATGTTGTTTACACTGAAAACTGTGTTAGACTTTTCTACGAACTATGAGATTTTATTTAAAATAATTTTTTACACCTTCTTCCATCATTAAAAATGATGAAACTTCCTTTTTCGACCGGTATTTTTTCTTCTCGATGTATTTAAGCAGTTCAATGAGTGCTAAAAAGATAGTGAGAATTTACTCTGGATTAAGCTACATTTTTTCGTTTCAAATAATAAAAAGGCGGGAGTGTAATGTCAGACACATAGCTGGATGATGTGAATACGAATGAAACTGACACATCCGAATATCAATAATCGGACGTAGTCCAGATTGTGTGAACTTTGCAAACTTCAAATATTTTACTTGCACAAATGTAATGGTACAATAAGGTGGAACGCACGAGGGCGCGAAATTACGGAGTTGTGTACGTGACAAGACCGATGCAATGTTAAAATTAAAGTTGGAAAATCCACAACGAAGCATTATATAGATATAGAAGTTTAGGTACATGAAATTTTCGAAATCGAAAAAAAAATGTTGATGCCAAAATTCTTAGAATTGCATGAAACATCGAGATTTAGTGTCATTCCGAAATTTTTTTTTCTCAAATCCACTTTCTGGGACTGGGATTTTTTTTTGAGATAACACTAAATCTCGACGTTTCATGCAGTTTTAAGACTTTCGGCATCAAACAAATTTTCGATTTCGGAAATTTCATGCACTCCCCCCTATGGTACTTTTTCAAGATCGAAAATTTTCAAACTTTAACCGCCGGACAGCACCCCTTACGCATGTCCGATTATCTCAAATTTTGCATGAGAACATTTTTCGAGGTGCTTAAACTTTTGAGCACTAGCGCTTTACGAAATTAGAGGTGATCCCAAAATATTGGCACCCTTATATGTATAAGAGCGGTAAAAATCAACGTGTTTTGTTGGTTACGTCACTTATACAATCATATCTCCGGAACCAAAATTCACAGCCATTTGATCTTTGAACTTGATTAATGGCCGACAGTAGCTTTTAAACGAGCATAAGTTTGTTAAAATCGGTTCAGCCATCTCTGAGAAAATTGAGCGCGTAAAAATACAACGCTTTTTGTCGGTTACGTCACTTATACAATCATATCTCCGGAACCAAAAGTCACAGCCATTTGATCTTTGAACTTGATCAATGGCCCGACAGTAGCTTTCAAACGAGCCCAAGTTTGGTAAAATCGGTTCAGCCATCTCTGAGAAAATTGAGCGCGTTCAAATATCTTCGAAAAGTGCACACACATACACACACAGACATTTTCCGATCTCGTCGAACTGAGTCGAATGGTATATAACACTACGGGTCTCCGAGGCTCCGTTCGAAAGTCGGTTTTTCCAGTAATTCTAATACCTTTCTATAGAGAAAGGCAAAAAGCGATTTGTCAGTTGCGTCACCTATATCGTTTGTTTTTCGAATTCGATCAATGAACTAACAGTAGCTTTTAGAAATCGATTCAGCAATTTCTGAGAAAAATGCGTTGAAAAAGATTATTTTGCGCTTTCCATATTTCAACTGTTGCGACAATAAAAACTTGATCTTACTAATCAGGAAAATATGTTTTGGCAAAAAATTTTTAGATGAAGCATTTTTTCGGACAAATATACAAATTCGATACACAACTAGCCAAAATCTTGTTAGTGATACAATTTCACATAATCGAATCGTAATCCCCCACGATGTGTGCTTTACTTAAGGGGACCTTGAAATCGAAAGTGTGTTACGTTTCGAATCGTTCCAAGGGCGCATCTACAACCAACGATGATAAAGGAAACAATTGTTTCCTGTAAACACTGCTAGCCTTTTACGATACACATCAATCGCAAATGTGCCATCTTCGGGCTATGTTCATTATAATGAGTAATGCATTATTCATGGCCTATCGGATTGCAATGCAAACTGTGCTGACCTGGACCTGGATTCTGAGAATCCCTATCATGCATGCAACCGGGCGACTGTTTGCAACGACTTTCGTTCCATATCGAAAGCAGCATCCTGCAGGCAATCGGAGAGAGCTGCTCGAACAATCATCAAAGTGTTTGCGAGCAGAAACGCCCTCCTGCAGACAATGTTATTGTTCGGGAAGTTTTCCCGGGTTACTGTACTATATGTACGTTCAAAAAATTGTATAAACATAGGTTCTTATTTCATTCATTCTTTCGTCTTTGATGTTCGATTAGTTATTGGTTCGAAACTGTGTCTATTTTGATTAAATTTGAAGCACCCTGCAGAATGGATTTCGAAGCTATTCACTTATGAAGTATCACAAAAAAATGGCATGGTTGCACAAGAGTTTTTCCACATCATCGCCTACTCTGCCTTGATGTTGTTCATTCAGGTATTAACAATAGAATGGCTACAGGTGGTTTCCCTATGAACAAATACATACCAGTACAATTCTGATATGTTCGTTTTATAACTTCGATAAATCCTGGTATCCCTGGGAGACAAGTTGTAATATCATAATAGTTGCAAATATTCGATACCTGACAATCATTACTTTGTTAGTTGCTTTGTTCGGTACACATTTGCATATAAGATTAGTTGAATGACAAACACGACATCAGTTGCACAGTGGCACGTAACATTGCACGTAACATGTGTGCAATCAAGATTTATTCTAGGCACACGTATCTCGGCATTTGCCAACGTCGTTGATGTGGCATGATTTGAATGTTTCTTCTTGCCAAAAGGGATTCAATTCAATTCTCTGCATACCATTCTTGAACGACTTTGCTGTAATGACAGCTTGCCAAATCTTGCCAAAACATTACGTGATAGTCGTGGGATCGAATAAACGGCAAAATTCCCTTTTTTGGAGACGCCCTTGTTGGTATAATTCCGATGTCATTGTCTTATTTGTAACGAAAACTTTCGTTTTTTTGCCACAGCTGCAAATGCCCTGCCAAATCATCAAGTCGAGTTCTCCTCACGGTACTATGGGCAGCACTGAATTTTCTGGCTAAATCACGGTCCGACAGATTGAGATTCCTCTTAATCGTCTTTAAAATCTTACCACGCAGTTTCCGGTCGACAGTTCCACTCCGACGATTGGCTTGAGGCTTCCGAATCGTCGTCAATGTTTTCTTATACCGTTTGATAACGCGCCGTACGGTATTTCTGGGCAATTTCAGCTGTTTAACTAGCCTAGATGCAGACCACAATGGATTTTACGAATAACTGTGCACATTTTTTCCATTCTTCCGGCTTCCATGTTGATTGTTTACAAAGTACAGTCGATTTGCGGAATGTCAAAACTCATACGTGAAGCTGACAAACTTCTCGACATGTGGCTGCCAAGAACTTCCAAATCCATCCACCAGGAGCGCCACAATATGAGCAAAAGTTTGTTCCAATTCTAAATGAAGCAAACTTTATTTGTATTTTCTTGAAAGTGCATCTGTAGCAATAGGCTTATCAGCAACATTCTTGAAAACGGTTTCAGTTCGGGATGTGGCCAAAAAAATGGGCACTTCGAAGTCAAATGTTCTTCGTGCTAAAGAACGTTTGAATCTTTGATCCTATAAGAATCAGAAACAACCAAAACGTAGCCCGAAACAAGAAGCATCGATCAGGCCGAGGGTTCGAAAGCTGTACAATACGATTCTTGCTGGAAATTTGAACTGCATAATCATGGACGACGAAACCTACGTGAAACTCGATTACAAATCCTTGCCGGGACCACAATATTATACGGTGCGAGAAGGGCAAGTGTTAAACCAGTTCGAGACATCGATTGAGATTGAAAAATTTGGTAACAAAGCTATGGTCTGGCAAGAAATTTGTAGCTGCGGTAAGATTTCGAAACCCTTCATCACCACTGCTTCAATGCACAGCGAAATATACATCAAGGAATGTTTACAAAAACGACTTCTACCCATGATTCGAAGCCACAAGGATCTTGTTGTCTTTTGGCCAGATCTTGCTTCTTGCCACTACTCGAAATCAACGGTAGAATGGTATACTACCAAAAATGTCACTTTTGTCCCAGAAGACATGAATCCACCAAATTGCCCACAACTTCGACCAATTGAGGAATTTTGTGCATTAACGAATGCACATCTTAGGAAACATGTCTCGGCAACCGACATCATTCAACAGTTCGAAAAAGATTGGAAAAAAGTGTCAAAACTTGTCGCCAAGAAGTCTGTACGGAATTTAATGAGGAACGTTCGCAAGAAGGTGCGCCAGCTAGTCTACAATGGCTAAGTAGCAAATTTTGTGAATAATATTCTGTTGTTGTAGTCTAATATTATCAGTATATCGAATAAAATGTGAATATCTAACACTTGTGAACTATTTACAGCGAAATCAAAGTGCGTCCATACTTTCTGGGACAGTCTTTAGCATGCAACGGAATCACCGCAGAATAGTGAAATAATGACCGTCTGAATGCCGGTATTGCAGATTTGTATGTAAATTAGCTGATTTCTTTTGTAAACGGACTTTGTAGCTTTGCAGATTTTTGTAGATTTTCCTTTGAAAACCAATTTTAAAATTTAAATGTTCTTTAACAAAGCGATTTGTAGCTTTTAGTTTGAAGACAGGAAAACGGACGAATTCATTCGAAAAAACATTGTAGAAGTGGAAGAAAAAGTGTTTACTCTGAGGTGGTAATGTTGATCTTAAATTATTGTGCGAAAACTAACGTTTACTTAGAAAGGAGTATATACTTGGTTCAATACCATTTTTCGAATACTCGGAAATAACAAAGGCGGGTGGGTAATGTCAGAGACATAACAGGAATACGTGAATACGAAAACAACTGACATGTTCCTTAACACTTCCGAATATCAATTAGTTGATCAATTGTATGAATTATGCAAGCATTCCCCTTTTCCACATTTTTCGCAAAAACAAAGAAGGCTTCACTTGATCTCGATTATTATGAATTTCACACAGCGAAAAGTGCACAAATCTAACCAAACTGTTCTAGATTTGCACTAAACTGAGGATATTTCCCCTCGATTTGCGAACAACAAATCCTGGGCGGTTCTAACGGCTATTAAAATAGAGCATATAGAATTTTAATTTCGATTTTTTCATTTCGGATTTGCATTTCATTGAAAGAAACTATCAGGATGCTGTACGGATTCATTCCTGCCTTTCAGAAGGACCAAATTGTGGAACTCACTACGATATTAAACACTGCTCGGAACATTTTCACGAACGATTTGTTGTACAGCAGCAGATATTTTGTTCTCTTCCTCAGAACGCGTTCTGATTAGCTGGTGTTGACATGGGTCAAATGAGACAGGTTTTTCAATAGTGTACTATTGAAATACTTTAATGCTTTTTCTATACACGCTTAAGTTGAAAAAATTCGATTCTATTGGTAGTTAGATCATATAAATCCTTTCACAGATCACTGAGTTATGAGCTTTAAAAATACGAGAAAGGCAAACGCGCCTTATGAATTATCCTCTTTGATACTCGTTTATACCAAGCATTTCAGAAAAGTTTAATTTTGAATTATTTGAGATTATGTCACACAACTTAATATTTTATCATAAAATTGTGATCATATTTCCGATGGTATGTAGCAAAAATTATGTTGATTCGTTAGATACAACAAGAGATATTCACGATCAAAAACTTATCACTCTCTCAGAGGGTAAATTTTGAAAAGGCACCCCATAGTAAAGTAAGTCGTATTCACGACAAAATAAAGTAACAAATATTCTAGTACTTAAGTACTCCTTATTACACTGGTTTTTGCTAAAAAAATGTTGGTCGGAGAAAACTTAACCTTCCCCGATTTCACACATTTCTGATCATTGAATAATCGAGTAATTCGAAAATTACGACAACCCTAGGGGAAAGTGAAGGAACACAGCGAAGTTGAATTTGGGATGTGTCAGAGTTTCTGAGAAGTTGAGTGAGTCGAGTTCGTTTGTATGACGTCAACGATCAGTGAAAGTAAATCGCTAGTTAAAAAAGTGGCACTGATAAATATTGGTGCGATCGATTAATATGTGAGAAGCACTTCAACTGAATATGTGTTTTCTTTTCTATCCAAAAATAAAGCAAGTTTCTTTTTCACTTAGCCTAAATTTCTTTTCTTGTGAAAGTTAGGTGTCTTGCTTTTGAATCGATGTCCATGTGTTAAACATCAACATAAATTCGTCTGTTTTAAAGTCGGTAGATTCTCTTGACCAAACGATTTATACCGTTTTCGTTTTTGAACCTAGACGCGGGCTACTCTGACTCCGAGTAAAACGAACACGTGGTACGCGTCCTAAACAACAACTCATGAAAAAAAGAAAAAATAAACAAACTCGGCTGAATGCGTGGTGTGACCCGAGAAAATTTTCAGAGCAAAACTGCGGGATTGGAGTCCGATCTAGAGCGACCTCAGGTTGCTAAAACAAACATATCAAATGTTGTTTTGGCGACTCTGGGTCAGCTTTCGGGCTGCTCTGATCAATAAACGAAAACGGTATTAGTCTGAGGGATAATCTTAAGGATTTTTACGTAAATACGTCTTAATTTACTATGGGGTGCCTTTTCAAAACTACTCTTTGGAAGAAGAGTGATAAGTTTTTGATCTTGAATATTAAACGTTATATATCTTGTTTTATTAAACGTACCAAAATAATTTTTCTCCAGGTCATCGAAGATATGATCATCAATTTGTGACAGAATTTTTGGTAGTAAGTGATTCCCACTAGTAACTCGGAATTGAAGTTTTCTAAAATGTTGGATAAGTAAAGCAGGTAAAAAATTGATACTTCATTTATTTTAGCCTGCCTCGTTTAGTTCAGACCAGAATTCAATACTAGAGTTCCTTTCTGAAATGCAGTTCCAAAATGCAAGACTTTTTTTTTCAAAATCCAAGATTTTATTATTCATATCCGGAATCTAAATTTAAAATTCATTTTCTTGTCCAGAATTCAGGGCCAGAACTATATTCCAGAATTCTCGAATTTAAACCGAAATTGAGAACTTGATTCTAAGCCTGGACTTTTGAACCGAAATCTGGAACTGCGATCAGGATTTGGACTCTGGAAATAAATTCTAAACTTGAATCTGAATTTTTAAACTGAATTCCAGAACTTCAGATCAGAGGTTCAGACCGGATATCCGGTTTCAAATTTCTCTCCGGACTTAGAATTCTGGTTCAGAATTCGGAAACTGAGTTCTGAACACGCAGTTCTGGAACTTCAGACCGAAATTCAGAACCAGAATTCAGGTCCAAAAATCAGTTGTATTTCCAGGATTTAGATCAGAAACCAGCTCTAGAAATTTGTTTCAAAATCTACTTTCACAATTTTAGAAGTGTAACTGAATACAGAAACTAAATTCTGAAGATTTTTGTATTAAATTCCGGATCTGATTAAAATTCTGTTTCGAAAATGAATTCTTGAACCGAATTTGAAAACTGAATTCTGCACAAAAACTTTGTAACTAAAACTCAGGATACAGCTCTGAATCAGAATCCTGGTCTCAAGTTCAATTCCATATGACAGGTTCAGTGATCAGTTTAACAATCCAGATTCAGAATTCAGTTCAAGATTTCAGATTCAGTACTCAGTTCACAATTCAATTCCAGAATCTAATTTTGATTTTTTTTAACTAACACAAATTAATTTTGCTATTGAAAACCAAGATTGCTAGTTTGACCAGATAATAATAGGAGGAAGTGTGGGTAAAAGTGTTGAATAATTTAAACGTGCAATAGATGAGAAGAATTTTTCAAAACCTGTACATGTAATATTTACTGAAACTATTGAAGCTTTATGAAGCAGGAAACCAGAAAACACATCGCTGCAACTAACCTGAAAGCAGAGAAAAATGGGAAGTCTATTAATGAGAGTAGACAATTTTAATGAAAATGGAAAGTGAAATAATGTATATTTTATTCAGCTTATTTTAGTTTTGAATACTATATTTTTAGGCTGTAGCCAATGGAATTTTAAAGTATTAGCCCGATTCGAAACCGAAAAAACTTGAAAATTAATATTAGTTCGACCAAATCCGAACCTGAAAAGAAAGGCTTTAATTTAATGAAGATGTTTTCGAAAATGATAGCATTTCGGTTGTGCCAGCGCAAATGCGGAAATTAAGGGCTGATAGACGTTCCGGCTCGTGAAAAATATTCGAAAATTGATTTTTTTTTGGAAAAACATTCAACCAATTATGCAAAAAATTCTTCGCTCACAAACTACAAGCTACATCAACTAGGAATAACGACTTTAAATATTGAATTAATCGATTCATCGGTTTTTGTCATATCGTAGTCACTTCAAATTACAGTAATAACAAAAATTTTTCTCGTATAACGTTTATCGTTCATCACAAGTCTTAACGAATCGTTGCATGATTTATAGTAGTAAAATCATTTCCACGTATCCCAGATTAATCGATTCTTTTCTCACATCACATTAATTTTATTTAATCATTTTATCACATTAATCTATCGTATGGATTGGACATTATATGATTCTAATCAACAATGAAAAAATATTCTACTTTCACAAGGATTGAATGTCTGTGTGTTTGGCAACCTTGTCAAGCCAATTTTATTTCTCTCTCCATTTTCAGAATGCTATCAGGAAACCAAAGCAAAAAAAATGGCGGATGCATTGAAACTGACTTTGTTTCACAGAAAAATACAAGACTTTATTTTTATGGCGATAACATATATGTTTTTATGTACTAATCGCATCTAAGCTAAATTATCTAGACTTTGCCACGGTAGATTTATGATACAAACCTTCAAAGCCGAGATATTCGATGAACAAGTAGAGGTATGCATTTCCGAGCGTTCCAATTTTCAGCAGTTCTTCAGTCAGAAAAAAATACAACACGACCGTTAAACTCTATAAATCATTCTAAAAATTTCACAGAATATTCTCAACTAAATTTCGAAGACATTGTCAGGTGGGTTTTTTCTATATTCTGCACCGTTTCCAAGAAAATTTAATTTGAAACGGGAAAATAGCAAAAAACCTACCACTTTACGGTACTGTCCTCAGCCCTTAAGGGCTGGGAATTAAGCGAGCCATGTGGTCGATATAAAACTCAACACGCGACCCTCTGTAATCAGACCTTATGGTTCAGGTTCGGAATGTAGCAAGAACTCAGTTCATGAATTCAGCTCTTTAATTCCGGAACTGCACTCATTTTCAGAATCCAGTTTCCGAATTCAACGTTAGAACTGCATTCCGAACCTGAATTCAGTTTCAAAATCTAGTTCCAGAGTTCGGAGTTTATTCCAGCATGCAGGTTCTGAACTCTGAAACTGAATTCAGGAATTAAATTATGAGTAATATGAAGTCAGTTTCAAAATTCTGATCTGGAGCTCAGATCTAAAATTTTGTTTCAGAATCCAGATCTAGTTCATATCATTAATTATGTTCCAGAATCCTGCAGGATTCTTTCAGTTTCAAAAATCTTGTTCCAGAATCTAGAATTCGGGATTCAGGTCCAGAATCATAGTTTTAACTTTTAAACTTGTATTCTGGAACTAAATTCTGAAACTGAATCCTGAAATTAAATGCTAAACCTTAAACTAAGTTCAAAACTCAGGTGGACCAAAACCCAGGTTCTGAATTTAGTTTCAAAGTTCATTAATTTGTTACGCGAGCGTTTAGTAGAATAAATCCGCTAGGATGATATTTTATCACCATTGAACTCGGTTTTAGAATTCAGCTCCCAAATCCAATACAAATGAGGCCTTAAATCTCGCAGAAGGAATGTTTTTGCTACTGAATATTCTTACCACAACTTCCAGTTCTGTCTAACGCATAAGAAGAAATGATCAAATCGACCATTGTTTACCATTTATACGCCAGTTTTGGGGTAGTCTTATCTTAGATGTTCAACTGGATGAACATCTAAGATGAGACTACCCCAAAACCCTCGTCTGAGTGCTACAAAAGGCAATCAAGCGTTATGAGTTTTCCTCATTATTTCCAAAAGTTTAAGAAAACTAAACCTTAAAGTTATTTATGGCTTTCTCACACTCTGTTGAAAATTTAATCATTAATTACTGATCATATTTCTGATGGCATGAAGAAAGAATTATGTTATTGCGTTTAGTACAACTCGAAATATTAACGATTAAGTTCTACTCATTCTTCCACGGGAGAATTTTGAAAAGGCTCATAGTAAAGTAAGACGTATTCACGTCAAGAAAAATTTTTGAACATTTTGAACCAACTGAAGCAGTTTCTGGTAATCTGAAAGAGTGATCGATCAATATTAGCAGGTATGAGATCTCGACGAAGGCGTGCAGCTTTTCCTACGTGGCGACAGTTCGCTTTAGTACCTTGTCTGAGACAGTTGACAAAATCAAAGACGAAAAAATCAAAGAACACAGAGTTGTGAACAATAAAACGATCGAAATGAGTGAACCTAATAATAAGCACAAACAATGGAGAAAGGCAAAAAACATATTGCCGTTGTTGACTTCAAATGGAATTGCTTTCGAATTTGTGCAGAACAAGATGAAGTTTTGATTATGGGTGTTTTTGCCTTTCTCATATAGAAAGGTTATGCAATCACTGTAAAAACCGACTTTTGAACCAAAGCTTGGAGGGCCGAGTGTCATATACCATTCGACTCAGTTCGTCGAGTAGGCAAAATGTCTGTGTGCATGTAACGTTTTTTTGCACTATTCAAATGAAATGTCTTGTGGTTCCATACAAAATTCCTGAATATTATTTGGATCCGACTTCCGGTTCCGGAGTTATAGGGTAAAATGTGCAAAAAATGAAAATTTGTGTTCTAACATTTCTCATAGATGGCGCGACCGATTTTCACAAACTTAGGTTCAAATAAAAGGTACTGTAGTCCCATACGTAATTCCTGAATTTCCGGATCCGGAAATATAGGGTAAAGTGTGTTAAAAATTTTATACCATCACTGAACAGGGCGAAAAACCGTAAAAAGTTTTCTAAATCGACCTCAAATCCTCTCCAATTGATTTTTTTATCAGCAGTCGGTCAAACAAACCGATTTCGGTTATTCTTTTAAGAATCGAAGAAAATGATGATGAATACCACAGTATTATTTATGATAGTATGGTTGATATGAGAAAGGCATCATTACACCACTAGGTGGACTAAAACAGTTTGTTTTTAATTTTTTCGATGAGAATTAATAAGTTATCACTGAAAAAAATAAAAAAAAACCGCCACTTTGTCGGTGACTAGAACAAATAAAGAAAAGTTAAAGTTTCAGGGAACAAACAGAGATGGCATTTCACCACAGTGATAAACGCTAGAGTCAGATTTCTGCCACACCGAGGATGAAAAAAACGAAGCACCGCACAAAGAGGAAAGCGCACTTCTTCTCAGTGTCGAATAGACAGCATTTGAGTGTGTGCTTGTGGTTAAAGCAGCTGGCGCGAGTGAAACACATTCTCTTCGCATGAATCGCTCACACGCGCTCTCGTCTAAATACACCCAAGTGACCACTGGCGCGTGATTGTGAGCGAACACTTCTGTGAACTTCAATTAATAGAGAGTAGATCTGGCCTTGCTATGAAAAATTTGCAAGGAAAACCGAAAATTTTACGATAAATTGTTTTATTTTGCTGATTTTGCATGTCCACGCTTCATCTACGAAAACCATACAGCAGAGTGCTCACCGGCGTGTGCACCTCTGTGAAAGTATCTGCATCCACCTCAGAGAATTTATTAGCTAATGCTCTAGCACTTTGGTGCGATTCAGTGGAAGAGGTAAAAGGAAATAAACAAACGCACTCTTGATGCGTGCACACTTACACAACAGTGGTGTGCACTGAGCTAAATTTTCTTTTTCACATTATATGATATTCTAATGATTTTGCACTATTAGCATTTCCAATAATAGTTACAAGATGTGTTCAACATCATGTCAAATATATGAGATAATCTTATGAAACATAAAACTTTTTTTAACGTTATTTTTACAGGATTTCCATATAACGAATGAAATTTCCAGTCTGAGTCAAATTTATTGGCGCGTCTTATAACCATTACTAGATATCCGCACAATATACATTGGAACAATTTATGAAGCGCATATAATATTCACTTCGATTTTATTTAGATAGGTTCATATATACCTTATGACTAGTTTAAAAAAAAATTATATATATATATATATATATATATATATATATATATATATATATATATATATATATATATATATATATATATATATATATATATATATATATATATATATATATATATATATATATATATATATATATATATATATATATATATATATATATATAGCAGATAATCGCCAACTACTACTTTTCTTTGAGGATTCAAGCTTTACTAGTATTCCGTTCGGTAAGGGAGCACCTCATGATATTTGCGAAAAAGAAGTGAGATCCCGAGACTGAAAATAAAAATGAATCTTACTAGACAGTAATAGAGTAATGAAATGTACCGGATATATATTTCATGGTCCGTTAACGCATATCCTTGAACGAAGTTGGATGAGCTGTCTTGCCAGCGATTTAAAATTACATTGAGAAGCGGAACTTCCTGAAAAAAAATGGTCTGGAGCAGTTGATGAATATCGGAGACACAACTATTTCTTCAGCTTCAAGCAGTACGATTCACGACTTCCATCGGATTTCCATATAAATTATATGGGATATTTTTATAACTTTCATTATGATAACGTCCATTTAGATTTGACGTACACATTAAATAAAGATTATAAGTTTCCATATAATTTCTATGAATTATATTCTGCATATGATTCATCTGACAAATCTAATGAATATGAATAAGATTTTCATTTCAGTGTATAAATGTGAAAGAAAAGAGCTCTCGTTGAAGTTGTCAGTGCGAGGGGAGAAATTTTGCTTGCTCTTCGTCACACAGAGGAGATAGACATCTCTGGGAACAAATGCAGGACGTGCATTAGCTTCAATTGAATAAAACAAACAGCATCAGTTATATTTTTTCTACTGTATTAACTAGATAAATTAAGGGAGTTGTTGATATTCTCACAATAACTGCCAGCGAGCTAATATGCAAATGGCGCCAACACGCTAAATATATTCACAATAGTTCATGAGTAGCAACGGACCAAGTCAAGTGAAAAAGCGTTGTTTTAATTCACTTGTCAAGGTTTCCATGCATTTACACTGGTCCTGATGAAACACAGTTTCAGAACAAAAAAAAACATTCCACTGCATAAAATTCTTTATCACCCTTAGATCATCTGTCCCAATTAAGTTCTCATTCGTGATGTTTTATATTGCAATTTCTAGAACAACTGGAGGCCAAACATCTATCGCTGGCCAGCGCGTGATGAATTGCACAAGTGCAGCCCTGCACTACTAATAAATTTGGAGCGAATCAAAAATACATTCCCCGCTTTTTTTTCTCTGCTGTCGCTATCGTGTCTAGGTACCATTTACACGGTTTTTATGTGGGTTTCATTTGTCGGGTGTAATCTCGACACGAAAAGTATTACTTTTCGGTAAGTTGCATTGAATCACTGATTTCAAATAGTTGCTCATTTATTTTTCAGTTGTATGCCATTTCATGGCACAGTATTTCAGCAACACATTAAAATTAATGCCGTGGAAAACAATTGATAATCACGAGTAATTTCACGATATTTGGCAGTTCCTCTAAATATGCTTTGTATGACCGGTTTCCGAAATAGAGACATAATGTTTCAATCTAGTAGTCTGCATTTTGTTGTTCACACTAAAACTAGAGTACCTATAAGCAGAGTGACGACTTCTCATCCGTAATGTTGGCAACAATTCAAAACATTTAATCCGAAATGTTTGCAGTTTCGTTAGCTGTCATTCCAAACGAACAGCTGTCCTGGTTCAGATTATAGTCACTCTAACTAAAACGTATTCAAACAAACCGTAAAGCACAAAAATTCAATTCATTTCTCGATAAATAGAAAGAATTTTCACCGATAATCGTTGCTCTCTTAGACACAAGAGGTGTTAGTTTCCAGGTCTTCTTTTGAGCAAATTATAGAAAAGTGTTGGTGTTCAAACAGAGCATGGAACAGTTAGCAAATATGCTGACGAAAGCTTTGTCTTGAAGTGCACATAAAACAGTAGCAGTGGGTCCGCCATCGCACAAACAAATTCCACAAGGGGGAAAACTAAACGTAAAGGAAAAAATCAATTTCCACAGGTTAGCTCTTGGCAATCGAGTATGGTAAATAAAGTCCGCTCGTGATGGTAAATTATGTCGGAAAAATCTAACGTTGATCATGCCAAAGGTAAGTTAAAATTGAAATCATTTGAGATGTAAAACCAAAGTTTGAAACCAAGTTCTATCAACCGAAGCTTTGAGAATCGATAATAGCAAAAAAGGGATTCTTTATGATTTTTACCTGTTGGTACTCGAATCTGCAGTAGTTTTGGCTTCCAAAAAGGTTTCGAGATGTAATTACTTTTATTTATCATATTTTAGACACACTTTATAGCCAAAAGTCATAGATTTTCAAAACATGAGAGTTGAAATACCACTCATTCTCCCTACATATGTTAGTTTGGTTTCGTCTTGTCATAGACGAACTAGTGATGTTGACAATAATACTCTCTTTATTTGAATGAGAGACGCAAATGCTTCGTCTCTCTCCATTTGTTCTGGTGGCGGTCATTTATACGAATGAAGTAGTAAAATAACGAATATGAGACTGTTGGATTTGATTTTTTTTTATTGAGAATATGTGACTTGTTTAAGATCTGCACAGAGCTAGGTACAATTTGATGGACGACGAAACGTTCATCTAATTTGATACCAGTACACTTCCGGAGTAGTCCCGGGTTGGCGGTTCAATGCATAGGGCACTGGTCTTCCAAACCAGTTGTCGTATGTTCGAGCCACGACCTGGAAGCATTCGTAGTGTCATTAGAATCGTACAATGGTTCTGTACACTCTGAATCGGCTGCGACAGAAGGTCAAATTCCACTACAGGAATGTAATACCAAGGCTTTGCTTTTACACTTCCGGGGTCTCTATTTTTAAATGTTGAGCATAGGGATTTGGGAAATCGGGAAAATTGTTTCGGTGTCGCAATACATTTTTTCCCCTCGAGAAATAGATGTAATTTTTCTTTAATCAATAGTTCTTAATTCAACTCGACATGTCAGACTAACAGACAGACAGAAGAATGACAACCGATGACAGAAGATAGGAGACTGAAGCTAGAAAACAGAAGGCTGAATTCAGAAGCCGGAAGTCAGAAGATAGATGACAGAAGACAGAAGACAGAAGACAGAAGACAGAAGACAGAAGACAGAAGACAGAAGACAGAAGACAGAAGACAGAAGACAGAAGACAGAAGACAGAAGACAGAAGACAGAAGACAGAAGACAGAAGACAGAAGACAGAAGACAGAAGACAGAAGACAGAAGACAGAAGACAGAAGACAGAAGACAGAAGACAGAAGACAGAAGACAGAAGACAGAAGACAGAAGACAGAAGACAGAAGACAGAAGACAGAAGACAGAAGACAGAAGACAGAAGACAGAAGACAGAAGACAGAAGACAGAAGACAGAAGACAGAAGACAGAAGACAGAAGACAGAAGACAGAAGACAGAAGACAGAAGACAGAAGACAGAAGACAGAAGACAGAAGACAGAAGACAGAAGACAGAAGACAGAAGACAGAAGACAGAAGACAGAAGACAGAAGATAGAAGACAGAAGACAGAAGACAGAAGACAGAAGACAGAAGACAGAAGACAGAAGACAGAAGACAGAAGACAGAAGACAGAAGACAGAAGACAGAAGACAGAAGACAGAAGACAGAAGACAGAAGACAGAAGACAGAAGACAGAAGACAGAAGACAGAAGACAGAAGACAGAAGACAGAAGACAGAAGACAGAAGACAGAAGACAGAAGACAGAAGACAGAAGACAGAAGACAGAAGACAGAAGACAGAAGACAGAAGACAGAAGACAGAAGACAGAAGACAGAAGACAGAAGACAGAAGACAGAAGACAGAAGACAGAAGACAGAAGACAGAAGACAGAAGACAGAAGACAGAAGACAGAAGACAGAAGACAGAAGACAGAAGACAGAAGACAGAAGACAGAAGACAGAAGACAGAAGACAGAAGACAGAAGACAGAAGACAGAAGACAGAAGACAGAAGACAGAAGACAGAAGACAGAAGACAGAAGACAGAAGACAGAAGACAGAAGACAGAAGACAGAAGACAGAAGACAGAAGACAGAAGACAGAAGACAGAAGACAGAAGACAGAAGACAGAAGACAGAAGACAGAAGACAGAAGACAGAAGACAGAAGACAGAAGACAGAAGACAGAAGACAGAAGACAGAAGACAGAAGACAGAAGACAGAAGACAGAAGACAGAAGACAGAAGACAGAAGACAGAAGACAGAAGACAGAAGACAGAAGACAGAAGACAGAAGACAGAAGACAGAAGACAGAAGACAGAAGACAGAAGACAGAAGACAGAAGACAGAAGACAGAAGACAGAAGACAGAAGACAGAAGACAGAAGACAGAAGACAGAAGACAGAAGACAGAAGACAGAAGACAGAAGACAGAAGACAGAAGACAGAAGACAGAAGACAGAAGACAGAAGACAGAAGACAGAAGACAGAAGACAGAAGACAGAAGACAGAAGACAGAAGACAGAAGACAGAAGACAGAAGACAGAAGACAGAAGACAGAAGACAGAAGACAGAAGACAGAAGACAGAAGACAGAAGACAGAAGACAGAAGACAGAAGACAGAAGACAGAAGACAGAAGACAGAAGACAGAAGACAGAAGACAGAAGACAGAAGACAGAAGACAGAAGACAGAAGACAGAAGACAGAAGACAGAAGACAGAAGACAGAAGACAGAAGACAGAAGACAGAAGACAGAAGACAGAAGACAGAAGACAGAAGACAGAAGACAGAAGACAGAAGACAGAAGACAGAAGACAGAAGACAGAAGACAGAAGACAGAAGACAGAAGACAGAAGACAGAAGACAGAAGACAGAAGACAGAAGACAGAAGACAGAAGACAGAAGACAGAAGACAGAAGACAGAAAACAGAAGACAGAAGACAGAAGACAGAAGACAGAAGACAGAAGACAGAAAACAGAAGACAGAAGACAGAAGACAGAAGACAGCAGACAGAAGACAGAAGACAGAAGATAGAAGAACCACAATAAACTGATACACAACAATTATCACTGTTTTCAAATTTTGCTACGTTGATGCTCGACAAGCAGAGATAAATTTCTAAACATACACGCAGACTATTCTGTATATGTAGCAATCCTGATATTTTCACGTTCATAGAAGTTTGTTGGATACGATGGCCCTTATTACCGGTATCACTACACGGTGAAAACCAAGTGAAGTGATTGTGACCCTTATTATGGGTATCACTTCACGGTGGAAATCAAGTGAAGTGAATGTAGGTCCTTATTACGGAAGTCGCTTCTGAGACAAAAGTAATTACTTGAATGAACTTGATGTCGTTATGAACATCACACCACCAACATTTTGTTGAAAATATTAGTTTTTTCCACCACAGTGATCACTTCACTATGCGTGATACCGGTAATAGGTAAAATCAAGTGAAGTGACATGTAAGTGAAGTGAATGTGAAAGTGGAGTGAGAACGGTAATAAGGGCCGATGACTTGTTCTATTTTTTTGTTATCTTATCACTCTGCATGGATGTACAACCCATAAGCGTTATTTAATGGGCGTTTTACAATCGATATTAATTGGGACCTAATCTCATTTGCAACGGCAGCGAATATATTCTCTGCACAAACAAAGCATGGGAAAAGTTTCGTACCTTTGGCGCCTTTTCTGGACTGCCTTGGACCAAAGTCCAAAGCCAACAGATGTTCGGTACGAACGAAATGCCTACAAGTGCTTCGCACAAAAAAAACAAAATCAATAATAGAGGTACGTTCCTACTCTTTCGGCTCACAGGATGTTAGGGTGCATTTAAAAGCGTATTGTTTTGATAGAAAACCTTTCTTACCTTATGGCTATCTTCCTAAATGGGATTTAGTTCTAATACAACACTGCTTTTCATTTCTATCAGAGCGAATCCATTTCAATCTGTTTTCCAATCCAGGTAAGACTTTTAAAGCCATACTACGTCTGTAAATCTCATTTGTAACGAATTCAGGTGAATTGGGTTGAAGGATACTCATTTTAATTCACTTCAAAAATTGTGTTTACATACAGGTTCGCATTTAAGGAGTGTATCGAAAATAAGCTATCCACATACATTTGTGTTGTACGCATGTATTTGTGATGGTTTTTTATGCTCAGATCGCAGCATGCTGTGCGTTTGGCTGTCAGCTTTCGATTCTTTACTTGTTTGTGCGGTTGAAATTCTGCGTTTTCAAAATGTCGCGTATTGAAAAGGAAGTGGAAATTAAAGTTCTGGACACATGGCTAAGTGAGAAGGGTATTACTATGCGAAAATTGGCGAAGCGGTTTGGAATTCATCATGCCAGTGTTTAAACCATCAATAATAAGTTTGGGGAACATTATTCTTAGGATGAGCTACAAGGAAGAGGCAGAAAACCCGGTTCTTCCAATCCGAAACTGGACAAGAGAGTTGTAACTCTAATCATGAAGAACAAATCAATGTCGATACGTGATTTTGCAAAACAGCAGGAACGAGTGTCGGAATGGTCCAGCGTATCAACAGGCGAAATCACCTAAAGACCTACAAGAACCAGAAAATCTCGAAACAAAGTGTAAAACAGAAGAAGCAATCAGCAACAATGGCCTTAAATAGCAAGCAATATGTTCCTGTGGTTTGAAGTCAACCATTTTTTACACTACCGGAACTATAAATGCAGAAATCTATCGATCTGAGTGTCTCCAGAAGAGATTGCTGCCTTTATATAAGATGCATAGTACACCTCCACTGTTTTGGCAGAATTTAGCGTCGGCTCACTATGCCAAAACCACTCTCAATTGGCTTGCGGAAAAGGGTATACATTTCGTTGGGAAAAATATCAATCCACCAAATTGGCCTCAGCTTCGACCCATCGAACGTTACTGGGCAATCGTGAAGAGGGTCTTCAAGAAGACTGGTAGGGCAGCTGGGAACATGCAGGAGTTCAAAAAAAATTTGGGCTCAAGCGTCCAAAAAATGCGATGCAACACTTGTCCGAAACTTGATGAAGAGCGTTCGATCAAAAGTACGAAAACTCGTGAAGGAATAACTTAAATTTCATCCGGTTTTCTTTATGCTCAAGTTTAACCTCGTACAATAAAGGATCAATTTTAGTTTGAATAAAATATCACACATCGTTCAATTGAATTAAACAGATCAAAAAAATAACGTATCCCGATCATTGAGCTGTAACAAGTTTAAGACGAAAAGCAGTTACCGTAAGAAGTATTGATATAAGTATGGTTTTGTTAGTAGTTTAAATATTTATAAATTTTATTGTTTCCGGATCACCCTTTCTTAGGTTAGTAATGCAGTGCATATTCACATTACACTTATACCCAAAATTAGCTATTTAACCATCGCTGAGCGTAATGGAGATAATCATCAAAAATTCGTAAACTGTGTCCCTTCCTGTTTTCGGTACCCATCCAAGTTGGGCCATGAGCATCCTAATAGCTCGAGAGTTTCAAAGCTAAAAGTTATTGCATTCTGCAGGTATGGATGGTGTGAACGGCAAATGGTTAATAAAATTTCAACACTTTTTTGTGTTTCTGCCTCTGTGCAGGCTCCATTAGTTTCGAAGTAGACCGAAACAGCGTCAGCAGAAAGAGATGGGGTCGCACCGGAGGTTTTATTACCGTCGGTTGATTCTCAACCGCACCGTGGAAGTAGCGTGCGAATGTGTGTGTGTGTGTGTGTGTGTGCGTACGAGCAAAAAGTGTCAGTGCAGACGATGAGGGGAACTGCATGTATTTACCTTTAGACTGAATGCTCGGTAATGTACGAAAACAACGATATAGTGTGGTTAAAATGACCGTAATAGTTATGGTCTCTGCCGGTTGTTTTGGGTTAACTCTAACGAGCCATGCAAATGTCTCTGGATTGTTTCGGCCAGATATGGCAAGTTCTGGAAAATGGGTGGCGATAATGGAGCAGATGATCATTTGGGAAGTTTCTGAACTTTTCCGTTCGCGCGTTCAAGCAGCTGGATATCTACTTAAATTCGAACATATTTTGTTGTAAATTCTAACTGGAGCTTAACGAAGGTTATCTGAATTTTGAAATGTTGATTACGCTTTATTAAACGTGAAACAAGGCCAATTCTTGGTACTACATTCCGTTGCGAAACTTAAACTTCTCATTCTACAGTCTTCGAGTTTCGACTACTGCTACGATTCTCGCGACACCTTCCAGGTCAGGACATGACACATATGACAACATGTTTCACTATAGTTGTGATAAAAGAGAACTATAATAATATGCTCTACAATAAATCTATTCTACTACTGTGGGGGCAAAAAGTAGTAAAACTTTTGAGTCATATTTTGCGCGGAAAACTTATTGGTCAAAATATGTTTTTTTTCTAGGTTGGTATGACTGTCAGTGACATCTACCAAATGTCACGTCAAAATAATCATTAGTGTTTAGTATACGTTTGTCTTTCTGAAGTATTAAAAGTGCCATCGGAAATTTTTACAATAAGTGATATTATTCAACAAAGAAGTTGCATTAAATTTCTGATGCCAAAACGTTCAGAGTGTTGCAAAAGGGCTTCGGTGATAATTGTATGTCGCTAGCAAGTGTTTTTGATTGGTACCAGTTATTCAAAGAGGGTCGAGAGCACGTTGACGACTAACCCCGTCCAGGACGGTCATCAACATCAACTGATTACGAACACGTCAATAAAATCAAGGAATTGGTGCTGGAGAATCGACGATTAACAGTCACAGACCTTACTGGGATCGTTGGAATATCGAAATTATCAGTAAAAACCATTTTGAAAGATCATTCTGGCCTAAGAAATGTGAAAGCACGGTTGGTTCCAAAATCATTCGATTTTTTTCCAAAAACTGCGTCGACAAAAATCGTCGTTTTTCGGCAAAAACTTAACCAATATCGTTCCGCATCCACCGTATTTGCCTGATTTAGCTCTGTGTGACTTTTGGGATATTCAGCAAACACAAACGATCGCTCCGGGGAAACCGTTTGGAGTCAATTGAAGACTTGAAACGTGAATCGCTACGCGCTTTGAAGGCCGTTCCGGAAATTGACTTTAACAACTGTTCCGAGTATTGGAAAAAAAAGACCTTAGGGCCGAGTGGATTACTTTGAGGAGGACGAAATAGATTTGGAAGAGTAAGTTAAGAGTTTTGAAATTATGAACAAAGTTTTACTATTTTTGCTGACAGTCATACTTCCTCGGGAATGAAAAAATTGTGCCCTATTTTTTAACTTTATTCAAAGTAGTTCCCGTTTATCTACATACACATATTTTAAGCTCTTTGATTCCTTCCAAAAAATATTTTCGAGAGGGCCTTAAAGTATCTCACCGCAGTGTCGACGACTCTTTGGGCGTCCGCACGATTCAGCACATCAGCTTGACCAAACACGTTTCCAACGTGCACTCGCGTTCTTGTTTTCGGCCCTCAGCAGCCATGCGTTACCACAAGGCTCTCGAAAATAATGTTTTACTCTGTGATCTGCAGGAGCACTAATCTTATAATATACATCTAACTTTTATTTGCGTTTTTTCGCTGCTTTGCCTTTTAAAAAATGAAAATTTATGGAGAACTAAAATCATTTGTTCCGTTGGTCGTGTCTGCCTCATATCAATGCACAGTGGTCCGAAATGGGAAATTATCTTGACAAAAATATTTTCACTATTAAATATTAGTATTATGTAGTTGACGTTTTCACAAAAGTCGTTTGTAATCAAATGGCGGTAATTTTGATGAAAAAAGTTACTAGGGTGGTCCTTATTTAGATTGAAATCTGAAATCTAACTTTCTTAATTGAACTCCATATTACACAGTATCTCTAATCCTCAGTTGCTCAAACTCAATTGAAATAGTTATTTCGGTAATAAATCAATTCAAATTGTTCTGCAATCTATTTTCGGCTGTAGTTTTTATGTGCCTCGTTTCCCGAATAGACAGTGTATGGAACACTTGTAGATCTAATTTGATACTATTGTTTTGCTAAAGGAAGTATGTTGATACGTTAAGGCGTTTATGAGATTTTTATCAATTTTTTTATCAAGTCAAGTTTTTTGTCAATATTTTTGTCAATGTTTTTTGTAAATTTGTTGTCAGTTTTTTGTCAATTTTAAACCAATTTTGTGTCAATTTTGTGTTATTTTGTGACAATTTAGTGTCAATTTAGTGTCAATTTTGTGTCAATTTAGTGTCAATTTTGTGTCAATTTAGTGTCAATTTAGTGACAATTCAGTGTCAATTTTGTGTCACTTTAGTGTCACTTTAGTGTCAATTTTGCATCAATTTTGTGTCAATTTAGGGTCAATTTAGGGTCAATTTAGTGTCAATGTAGTATCAATTTCAACTTCATTTTAATGATTTTCACGCTCAAAAAACATTTATTACAAACCTAATGTCATTCAGTAATAGCCGTTCAACCGAGAAGGTTGTGTATAGAAGCGTACAGTTCAATAACGCTGGTTGGTTTACACGCGTTAAATACGACAACGGTTGAACTACAGGTAGAAACCTGTTGGCAGCAGCCGTTAAAACGTATAGTCGTGCTGCATAAGAGAGCCCTAGTGCTGGGCCAAGCTGGTGAAGGAAACAACAAAGGGCGTTTCCCAAACTCTACCCAGGCCGCAATATACAGCCACAAGTGCTGAGCAGGAGAGTGCAAAGGCACATCGAAGAGGAAGAGTGCAAAGGCACATAGAAGCAGGAGAGTGCAAAGGCACACCGGTGCGAAGGCACTTCGGTGCAGAAGCATATCGGTGCGGAGCACAAGGAAGAAGGAGACAAGACAACTCGGTCTTTCCACTGCCATACAACACGCAGGTATACACCGGTGACCTGCGCTGGTTACAGCTGGCGAAGACGAAAGCAAATCGGAATTCGAGTGGTGCTGGATGTCAGGTAGCAGTAGCATCACATCATATTCTATCGCTACAGTGAGCTTCAGCATTGTATCAACGTCCAGATACATCCAACAAGAACATGTAGAGCAACGAGGATCTACACGGCAGTGCAACGGAGATAGACAACAATTTCAAGGTAGAAGTTTTTTCTTTTCCTTTTGATTGAGTACTGTGTAGTGTTGGTTTCAAATTTTATTTTAAAGTTTAGTTAAAAATTTTAATGTAATGGATGAATCCATGGACGTAAATCCTAGCATGAATCCGATACCCCCACGAACGAAAAAATATCAGGAGAGCTCTTCTGGGCCTTGGATAGTCTTTTTTAGACGTATATCAAAGCCATTAAACATTTTTCAAATTAATAAAGGTTTGACATCACGATACTCTTCAATCAAAGAGATCATAAAAGTAAATAACGATAAAATTCGTGTTGTGGTAAATAATTTGAAACACGCGAATGATATTGTCTCTTCGGAACATTTCAATAAAGAGTATAAAGTTTACATACCCTCCAAAGATGTCGAAATTGACGGTGTTGTTACCGAAGCGAGTCTTTCGGTAGATGATTTACTCAAGCATGGTGTTGGTCGTTTCAAGAACTCTATGCTTGAGGGTGTGAAAATACTTGAGTGCAAACAACTGTACTCAGTAGTTCATGAAGAGGAAAAAAAAGTTTATCGCCCATCAGACTCGTTTCGAGTGACATTTGCCGGGTCTGCGTTGCCGTCCCATGTCTATGTCGATAAAATTCGCCTCCCTGTTCGGCTTTTTGTTCCAAATGTAATGAATTGTACGAACTGCAAAAAATTCGGCCACACAGCTACTTACTGTAGTAATAAACCAAAATGTATTAAGTGTGAAGGGCCTCATAAAGATAATGATTGCAACAAGGAAATTGAAAAATGTATTTATTGTGGGAATAGTCCTCATGATGATATTTCAGTATGCACTGCATTTAAAGTGCACAAAGACAAAATTAAGCTTTCTTTAAAAGCACGGTCTAAGCGCACATATGCAGAAATGCTTAAAACGGTCATTGATGTCCCCCCTTTGGAAACCGAAAACGGGTTTTCAAATCTAGAGGAACCAGAGGACTCTGACTCTGACGAAAATAGTGAAGGTAATTCGTTTATCACTACCCAAGGGTCAGTTAAGAGAAAGAAGTCTTCCTCCAAATTACCAAAAAAGACACCTAAAATTTCATCTTCAAAAAAAGATCCCCGTGTTAAACAAAAAAAGTCAAAACCAAAGACTGTGCCTCCTGGTTTGTCAAATTCACAAACCAATCCAGGATCTAGTACAGAAAAAGATAATAATCCAGTGGGCTCCATTTCACAGCCACCAACAGGATTACTGAAGTTTTCGGAAATTGTTGAATGGATTTTCTCAGCATTCAATATATCTGAACCCTTAAAGACCCTCATAATGGCATTCCTTCCAATAGCTAGAACCTTTTTGAAGCAGTTATCAGCTCAATGGCCAATTGTCTCAGGTTTTGTATCTTTTGATGGATAATTTATCACCCGTCGCAAATGATACAATCACTGTCCTGCAGTGGAATTGTCGAAGCATCATGCCAAAACTTGATTCATTTAAAATATTATTGCATAGTCAAAAATGTGATGTATTTGCTTTATGCGAAACATGGCTTACTTCAAACATAGCTTTAAATTTTAATGATTTTAACATTATACGTCTCGATAGAGACTCTCCGTATGGTGGAGTGCTTTTGGGAATTAAGAAATGCTATTCCTTTTATAGATTAAACATCCCTTCAACTTCTAGTATAGAAGTTGTTGCTTGCCAAATAAACATTAAAGGCAAAGATATTTGCATAGCTTCGGTTTATATTCCTCCAAAAGCACAAGTTGGACAGCAACAGCTTAATGAAATGGTTGAAGCCCTTCCTGCACCACGATTGATTCTGGGGGATTTAAATTCGCACGGTATTATGTGGGGTTCCGTTTACAATGATAGCAGATCATCTTTAATACAAAACATTTGTGACAATTTTAGCATGACGGTATTAAATATGGGTAGCATGACACGGATCCCAAGACCTCCGGCACGCCCAAGTGCATTAGATCTATCTCTTTGCTCAACATCAATTCGACTAGATTGCACCTGAAAAATACTGCCTGATTTACACGGTAGCGATCATTTACCAATCATCATCTCAATTAGCAGTAGCAATTGCATTGCTACTTCCGCTAGTATTCCATATGATTTGACAAAAAATATCGACTGGATTAAATACCAAAGTAGTATCTCTAGTATTTTGAATTCAATGGAAGAGCTCCCTCAACTTGAAGAATATGACTTCCTCATTTGTTCGATTCTGGAGGCAGCAGAACAATCCCAAACTAAACGCTTTCCTGGGCCAACGACTAACAGAAGGCCTCCCAACCCCTGGTGGGACAAAGAGTGCTCAGAGGCTAAACTCGCAAAACAAAATGCTTGCAAGACGTTTCTAAAACGGGGAGGAGGAACTCCTCAGAATTTTGAAAAACTTATGGTTTTAGAAACCAAGTACAAGAGCATACTTCGAGCCAAAAAATGTAGCTATTGGAGACATTTTGTCGAAGGTTTGTCAAGAGATACCTCAATGAGCACTCTTTGGAACACGACCAGACGAATGAGGAATCGTAACGTGGGCAATGAGAGTGATGAATACTCGAACCGATGGATATTTGACTTTGCTAGGAAAGTTTGCCCAGATTCTGTTCCTACGCAGAGCATTATACGGGAATCTCCTCCAAATAATGGTTTTATTAATAACCCATTTTCAATGATGGAATTTTCTATAGCACTCTTGTCTTGTAACAATAACGCTCCAGGGTTGGACAGAATTAAATTCAACTTGGTGAAGAATCTGCCCAACCTCGCAAAAAGACGTTTGTTGGAATTGTTCAACAAGTTTCTTGAGCAAAATATTGTTCCACCTGACTGGAGACAAGTGAAAGTTATCGCCATTCAAAAACCGGGGAAACCAGCTTCCAATCACAACTCATATAGACCCATTGCGATGTTGTCCTGCATCAGAAAATTGTTCGAAAAAATTATTCTACGACGTCTCGACACTTGGGTCGAGACGAACGGTTTGTTGTCAGATACTCAGTTTGGCTTCCGTAGAAATAAAGGGACGAATGATTGCCTTGCATTACTTTCGTCTGACATCCAAATTGCCTTCGCTCAAAAGCAACAAATGGCATCTGTATTTTTAGACATTAAAGGAGCATTTGATTCAGTTTCCATTGATGTTCTTTCAGACAAGCTTCACCAAAATGGACTCCCAGCGGTTATAAATAATTATTTGCACAACCTTTTGTCAGAGAAACACATGCATTTTTCACATGGCGATTTGGCAACACTCAGAAATAGTTACATGGGTCTCCCGCAAGGCTCATGCCTCAGTCCGCTCCTCTATAATTTTTACGTAAATGACATTGACAGCTCTCTAGTAACCCCATGTACACTAAGACAATTGGCAGATGATGGCGTGGTTTCAGTTACTGGACCCAAAGCTATTGATCTGCATAAACCATTGCAAGATACCTTAGATAACTTGTCCGATTGGGCTGTTCATCTTGGTATCGAATTCTCTGCGGAGAAAACAGAGTTTGTCGTCTTTTCAAGAAAGCATGATCCCGCGCAGCTTCAGCTCCATATGATGGGAAGAATGATCCAACAGGTTTTAACTTTTAAATACCTCGGGGTGTGGTTCGATTCCAAATGCACGTGGGTAGGACACATTAGGTTTCTGATAACAAAATGCCAACAAAGAGTAAATTTTCTTCGAACAATAACAGGATCTTGGTGGGGTGCTCATCCGGAAGATCTAATAAAATTGTATCAGACAACGATACTTTCAGTGATGGAATATGGATGCGTTTGTTTTCGTTCCGCTGCAAACTCTCATATTATCAAACTTGAGCGAATTCAGTACCGTTGTTTGCGAATTGCCTTAGGCTGCATGCATTCAACACATACAATGAGTCTTGAAGTTCTGGCGGGAGTTCTTCCATTGAAAGATCGATTTTGGGAGCTTTCATCACGCCTGCTAATAAGATGTGAGGTGCTGAATCCCATGGTAATTAATAATTTCGAACGACTAGTCGAGCTTCGATCTCAAACAAAATTCATGACAGTATATTTTAACCATATGTCACAGGAAATCAACCCTTCAAGATATATTCCTATCCGTGTCAGCCTCCTAAATGTCCCTGACTCAACTTTATTTTTCGATACATCCATGCAGCGCGAAGTGCGTGGAATCCCGGATCATCTACGTTCGACGGAAATCCCAAAAATATTTTCAAGTAAGTTCAGGCATATTGACTCTGAGAAAATGTTTTACACGGACGGATCGCGAATTGAAGAAGCGACAGGGTTTGGTATGTTCAACAATAATGTTTCGGCCTCATTTAGGCTTCAAGAACCTGCATCTGTTTATATAGCAGAGCTAGCAGCAGTTCATTATAGTTTGAGTGTAATCGTCACATTAATTCCAAACCATTATTTCCTCTTCACAGATAGTCTGAGTGCAATTGAAGCCATTCGCTCAAACATGACTGGCAAGACTGAACCGTTTTTCCTGGGCAAAATAAAACAGTGCCTGAACGACATATTGAACAATAATTATCTAATCACTATAGTCTGGGTCCCGGCTCATTGCTCCATTCCTGGCAATGAAAGAGCCGATATTTTAGCCAAACGTGGTGCTATTGAGGGTGAAATTTATGAGAGACCAATTGCTTTCAACGAATTCTATAGCTCGTCTCGCCAAAGAACACTTGCCAGCTGGCAAGCTTCTTGGGATAAAGATGATCTGGGTCGGTGGATGCACTCAATTATTCCGAAAATATCGACAAAGGCATGGTTCAGGGGACTGGATGTGAGTAGAGATTTCATTCGTGTGATGTCCAGACTCATGTCCAATCACTACACGTTAGATGCACATCTCCTTCGAATTGGGCTCTCCGAGACTAATCATTGTGCTTGTGGCGAAGGTTATCGAGATATTGATCATGTCGTTTGGACATGCGTGGAGTATCGTGATGTCAGATCTCAACTAATAAATTCTTTGCGTACCCAAGGTAGACTATCCAATATCCCAGTTCGAGACATTCTTGCTTGTCGTGACCTTTCATACATGAAACTTATTTATCATTTCATAAAGAAAACTGGAGTTTCAATTTAATAAAGGCCCCTTTCAAGACTTAGTTCTGATCCCAGCTGCGTCCATGAGTTCAACCAATAGCTAAATTAGAATAAAAATAATGTAATGATACAAACAAACTCGAAACAGTTTATGAAATTATTAACAAAATGTCTGAAAATAACAGCTTATTTTATAATTTATTGAAGTTAATCGTTTGGTTCAAATAATATTTCCGAGTAGATTTCATAATTAATGACGAGTTACCTAAGGTGATATTTAAGTAATAAGAGAATATGTTTTAATAAATGCAAAACGTTGTGACTATGTTAGAATTAAATTAGGATAAGAATATTATGTAAAAGTGATGCTACGGCGAAGAAAAACTTATGTAAACTGCCTTAAGAAATAAACGTATTTATGAAAAAAAAAAAAAAAACAAACCTAATGTACTCTCAAGGTTCCCATGAGTAAAGCATCGGCCCAGAAAAGTATACATGATCACATTGCATATGTGAGTTGAAGCTACAAAAAGCACTTGGAAGTTCACTTGCTTGCTTTACCTGCAGAAAATTCGTGACACCTACGTGTGCCCGGGCGAGCCAAAAAGGATGATACCAGTCATAGACTTATGGTATAAGTCAGTAGTAGCAGCAGCAGCAGCAGCAGAATCACCTCCATTCAGAAGACAATAAAACACCATGCATGATATATTTAGCGCCGGTGAATGCTTCCTTGGGGATTTTCACCTGCCGGTGTTAAAAGTGATGTAGCTGGAAGAAAACATCGTAAGTCACGGGGTAGTTGTATACATATACCGTTCCGTGTGGCGTTTCGGAGCTGCGGTTGATTCCGGACCTATTGTACTGTCGCGAATGCCGGATGGTGCGATGCCGGAGGATTTCTATCCTATTTCGCAAATCGGACGAAAGGATGACATCATTGACGCACTGTGATTGGCTCATGAAAACATTGATCAATTTAAATCAATTTTTCAATTGTATGCAATTGAAATACTTAAACGACGTTACCTCATAAGTTTAAGTTAAATGTTTCCGAATCGATTGATTGTTAAATTATATAAATTTCAAAATTACGACAGAAAATGTTACGCGGTTAGTTTTGCATTTTTTAAATTGACATCCAGCCTCGTATAGCGAAGAGTAAGGCATTTTTAATGCCGAAAGTTGATGGTTTCATCATGGAATAACTCTAGAATAAATTTGGATCAATACCTAGAGATCGAAACTTTAGATACTCAAGTTTCTATTTGCAAGTTATTCGATTCTTTAAAAATGATGTCACAATTCATTCGATTAAAACAGTTTTGATCAAACTATCCGTCATCGCATCCCTCGACGGTAGTCGTTCTGTGAATGTGGAATTTGTGCAGATCTCAGTGTGTGTTTGTGTGGATAGTGTATAGTGATTTGTGTGGCCCTATGTCAGTAGGCTGGAAAATCGCTGTTTTTGACATGTGTTTTGAATACTCAAACACAATTCGGTGTCATTTGATGACGATTTTCCCACCTATCTCAGTTTTTGTGCTTGGTGGTTACGTAATCGGATTCCATGAAAAATTTAATATTCCATATTGTTTTGGAATTTAAACCAATCCCTTTAATCATGTGACATAAGTGCAGCAAACGAACACTCTTAAGTCACTAACACAGTATCAATAATGTTTTTTTTTCTCTCGAGGCTATTTTCGTGCCCGGGTACCCGGATTTGAATCCGCTGAATTGTTCAGCAAAAAGTTTGTTTTGAACTCAAGAGATGAATTTGTGGCCATCGTGTGAAACTTTTGAAATGTTTTGCAGCCCTATGTGTTAGCACGAGGCAGCCATAGGGAAATGAATAAATAAAACTTTCTTATCGTGAACAAATTGCAAAAACATCCAATGCGTTCAGTTCAGTAGAGTGCTATCGATTCATCACTTTTGAGTGGTTCAATTTTAAGCTTCTACTTACAATCTAAGGAAAACAGCCCCTTTGTTGCAAAACGCAGAAGCAGTTCTTTCCGCTACTGATAGATGAATCTTCAAGTGAAAAACCACCCAAGCGAAAAAGAACTGCTTTTGCGTTTTGCAATAATTACTAATGTAGGGTAAGGGCTCCCTATTTCATCTCATTTGTAAGGACTTTACCTTAAAAACCTGATTCAGCCACCAAAATCACTACGATTTTTTCATATTTCTGCTCAATTCGCCTTGCCCCACATTGGACCCTTGCTCCTTGGAAATTAAAATAATAATTAAAAAATCAGCTAAAAACACTTCTGATATGTTCACTACTGTGCTCCTAATTTCGTCTCAAAGGTTTTATATTCATCCTATCGTTGGTCCTTCATTCATCTCATAAATTAGCAATGACGACAGCAATCAAAACAAAACATTGCACTATTACACCGACGACACGACCTGCCACTCGACTATCAAAACTGTATCGCAAATCTAACTACCCCTCAGTAACTGGTAATGTCAAAACGAAATCGCTTGAAAAAATGTTGGAACTGGCAACACAAGTTGGGAAATTATTGATTTTGAAAAACAGTTACCAGTAGTCTTGGTAACTACATATGGAATGTAAACAAAAACAAGAGATTCTCACTTAAAACGAAACCACTGAATGAAGTTGGCCCGCTTGCAGGTATTAAATTTATTCTTTCAGAGAGTTTTGAGTCATTTTTGCTCAATTTTAATTTAATTTGTTTTCTTCGTTTCTAGTTTTTTTTCCATAAGACATAATTGTTTGTAATCAACTGTGAAAAAGAATCACTCACTGATTAACTTGTTAGTGTCATCTGGATTTGGATGTGATAAAGGACAGTTTGTACATTAAAACAGAAAATGATATTGACCTATATATTGGCAATCATTCAAAGCTTTTTTGTTCCTCTACAGTAATCAAAATGAAGGTGGCGCGTGGTTGTTTATGAAGATTGATGGTGTTATACTTTGCATGTAGTTTTTTAACACATAATTTTCATATACATATTCAACAGATTGAACAGTTTTTCGAATGTGTAAATAAAGTTTATGAATGAATAGATGACAGAAAAAATGTTCAAGTATAATTTTCGACTTTAATTATTCCATCATAATTATAAAATACGATAACTGTAATAATTCAGTTGAAAAAAAATTAAAAATAAATTAAAATAAAAGTATTGAATAAACTTTTTACTGTAGATTTCGATTTAACCGATATAATCAACTGCGCAGCCGGTTGAATGTACTATATAAATTTGAGTATATAAAGGTTAAATGTGATAGTTTATTAAATTCTACTCAATAAACGGAGCGATAATTTTCCGTTCGGATGATACAGTTAACTTCAGACTCATATTGTTCGTATATGCCAACTGTTTATCTTTTAATATGCCAACTGTTTTATTTAATAATGCACATAAGCAAAAGTGTATGATTTGTTTTCAGATTTTCCAGTTTCTCACCCTTTAGAAGTGTTTAATGGATCCCTAAAGTAATTCCGGCAGAAATGAGGTGAACAAATCCGTTTGGTATGAGGTTCAGTGATCGCACAAAAAAGATTCCATTGAATTAATCTGAAATTAACTAAATTATGTATATCTAAACTATTTATGTACCCTCTGGTTTAAATTTACATATAACTGTTCGTAGGAAACGAATAGAAAGATACTGTATCTCTTTCCTCAGAAGCATTTTCGGAGGCGGCGAAAGAATGTTAACTGCAAATAATAGAAAAATAATATTTAATAATAAAATTCAAGCACTCACCTGCACTCAGCTTTATCATAATTTGCATTGATGATGATCCACATTATTTAATAGCTCTCCGGAATTCACTAAATAAGAGGAGAGGACACAATATTCAAAACGGTGGAATTATTCCACAACTATTTCAAACTGTTTGTTTATTTATTCTGGTGCTCCTTGGTAACTAGGGCATAGCAACTTAAACAGTGTTGCTCGAATAGTTAGTTTTTGTCATTTTCAAGGCGTCGCTATATTTATGGTAACTGGTGATAAATCGCTCACGAACACTTTTTATTCCGATTTTTCTTCGGAGTGTCTGGTCGTGTCGTCGATTACACTCTCAGGTTCAAAATGTTAGAATTTGTCTAAAAAAGGGCCTAATGCCAACTATGAGACAACACGCGATATTTTTAGAAACAGTTAGGAATCATTTCGACGTTTAAAATTTTTTGGATCGTTTCCATTACCTTTCGTTTTAAATTTAAAATCGTTCTGTGCAGTTAATTTGGAGCATTAAAAAAAAAGAATTTCTGCTATTTAGGCATTAGCCCTTCTAAAAACAAAATGCAGAGCCAGAGACGCCATTTATTCAGACTTATCTGTATTGTATAGATTTTTGCGTTCGCATACTGATTTAAATCAGAGTACAGATTTTATACAAATTTTCTAAATTTAATACAGCTCATTTTATACAAATTTTCTAAATTTAATACAGCTCATAAAAAGTAAGAAGTAAAAAGTTAGACTTTTCCTCTGAGTATCTGTTAGTATTTGATTGCAGTACTTCTTCAAAAGTTTATTATCCAACGGACAAATCACATGTTAAAATGAACATCTTTTGTGCAAATATTTGATGGTGAGCACTAATAAACATTTATATTAAAATTTTAAACCAATTTGAACTGATTCATTTTATTAGTGAAAACAGATAGAGCAGATACATATTTTCTATGAAAGTATCTGGCATCTCTGTGCACAGCCGATGAAACACACACATTTAACAGTGTTATGGTAACGTATAGCGGAAAGAAACCAGTGCTACTAGATTTGCCACAATGGTTATTTCATTAGTATTTAACACGCTTTTTCTGGTAACATTCGAAGCCGAAATAGTTTGATTGAAATATAAATATCAATAATATAATTAAACTAATGCCACAGATACTAAAAAAACATTTGTTGATGATAATTTGAAGAAGAAAAACAATTTTGTTTTAAACATTATGAGAAAACTTGACAACTTTTGCGACACTGAGATAAAAACAAAGCGCAATCAAGTGAACTAAGTGAGAAACTTTCATCTCATATGTTTGAAGACTTTTATTGCTTGTAGTTTTTTAAGTTTGTAATCGTTAATTAAACAAGTGGCAAGTGAACATTACTAATTATGAAGTCATCCAGCATTCAATGGTAGTGTATTTGTGCGAAATAGTGATCATGTTTTGAGACGAATCGATTAGAAGATATTCAGAAACATGACGAACTGTAAATCTTGAGACGAAAATGTGTCCTAAATTTAAAAGTGAGTTTGACAATAGCTTGAATAATCATTTTAAAACATTCCACAATTTGGTTCAGGTACGTTGTAAGATATTATTCATGTTCAAAATAATGAGGTGAAGGGATGAGATGAAAATAGGAGCTCAGATGAAATAGGGAGCCGTTACCCTATAAAAACTAATGTTCCACGATTCTAGTGGAAGAGTAATTAATAACAATAAAAATTGAATTAGACTATATTCATATTTTTAGTGATCATTTTTGTCTGCGGAATTGTTTTCGAGTACAGTACTTAGATACACTAGAGTCTTTTTTTACACGGGGGTTACGTACCGTGCAAAAAAAAAACCGCCGGAAAAATTTGACGTAATAATTCCAAGAACCGTATATTTCATTATTTGTTTGTTTTATTTTGGATAAAATGTAACTTTTGATAATTTGAAGGGGCAAAAAAGCTTATTTTTTAACTCCCAAATTGTAACTGTTGTTTCAAAATAAAAACGGAAATCTAAAACAGCCAGAGGTTACGAGAAGGGTCCAGTCATATTTGATCAACACATAAAATTGAAACACTTAGAAAACGCGTTGTACGACAATCAAATTAATCTAAATGGCTCATGCCTTCTGTACAATGAATTCAGTTTTCAAGAAACCGATCATACTTTCAAATTAGAACGTTCGACTAAAGAAGTGCTAGTAATACCACCAATAAACACTTTAACTACAAATCAAGCTTGAGAATCAGTTCTTTTCAATTCCGAAGGTGCGATGTGTAGTAAACACTAACGATCTTAATAGTCATTTTCAACTAAACTGAGTGGGAAGACATGGGTATTGGATGAAGATCTATGCACGCAGAGACAGAATTAAAGGGGAAGAATTCATAGAGATGAATATAAATCAAATTAGAAAAGGTATTATTTTTTTTACGAAAAACAGTACATTTGGCGTAAATATCAAGGAAATACAGTACATCGACTTTGAAAATACAGTACATTTAACAGTACGCTTTTTTCTAAAAATAGTGAATAAAAAACAAAAGCAAATAAATTTGATGAGCATCTTACGAGGAAAACAGATTGAAAAAATGACATGCGAATACAACTATGTAACGAAAACCGCGAAAAAGCCACCGCAGAGATGGGACTCGAACCCGTAGCGAGCCAAATAGGGGTAAATGGTTTTGCCTATTAAACTATCCTACATGTGAGACACACATACAAACAGCCTAACTGAACATAAGAACCGAGCATGTTCAGCTGTGCTCGAGCCCTACGGCGTTCATCGTTTGTAGACATTTCTCAATAACAATCCCTTCGCAAGGTGTTTCAGCCCTAAATAAGTCCGTTTTTTCTGCATGTTTCACATGCAGGATAGCTTAATTGGCAAAACGATTTAGGAGGATAGGAACTATTTTCGGGTTCGAGTACCGTTTTTGCGGTAGCTTTTTCGCGGTTTTCATCACACAGTTGTATTCGCATATCATGTAAAACTTACTCAATACGGCTCTACGTCTTAACAAGACTAAATAAATCGTTCAAAGCAAGTTAATAAACTCAATTATTTTTTATTTCCTTTTTAGAGCATTTTAAAATTCGTCAAAAACTGAAAAATGTGCGAAAGTATTAATAACATTTTTGTGAGAAGCGGATGTTTTTGATAATGATTTTTATTTAGAGTATATTTTCTTTTTGGTTGAGACATTTTTCTTTTTTTTTTAATCATCAAAGATTCGCTTGATTGTTGTGACGCACTCTGAACAAGAATTATTAATGAAAAAAATTGTGTGTGTTGTTGTTGTGTTCTCATTCACATTCGCTACGTGTTGTTACTGTTCTTGTACTGCCACAGATCGAAATTCGATGCGTTGAAGATTTAAAATTCTGTATTAAATTTTAGTGTGAAAAATACAGTACATTTCAGTGTAAAAATACTACATCATTCCAATGGGTATGAAATACTGCATGCAGTAAATTTGACTAGTTCTTCAACGCTCCGAAATTCTCGATGATATCAATGACGATGCTGACATCATACACCACAACTGAGCGGAAGAGACGCTGTCGTGTTATTTACGACAGGGATTCAAGATCTGAAGACTGATTAATCATTTTATGAAACGACAGTCAATACTCCCGTGAATTGTTGAATGGATGATTTTAGTTAACTTTCAAACTTTAAATTAACTCTCATAATCGTTTTCTTGCAGACAAACCTATTCCCTTTTTTAAAATTTTTCTCAAAAAAACAAATGACAGTTCTTTTTAAACTCTCATCAGAAACCGTGTTAATTGCGAAAACCGTGTAAATAAAAACCGTGTTAATTCCGGAATCCGTGTAAAAAAAGCCGTGTATAAAAAAACCGTGCGAAAAAAACCGTGTAAAAAGAGACCTTAGTGTGTATCCTTTTTTTTTGGCGACCACATGTTTCCAAACTATTATGATACTTTGATAAAATTCGAAATTTGTTAACCTTTCTGTGGCACAAATTTCCAAAATCTGGCAGCCCGGCTGATTCCGAAACCGAAGTTTGCTGAGCGTGACCCTTGCCGGTGCCACGCATCTACGACAAGAACAGATTTGATTCCTGTGGTTGAGCATCGAGCTTCCATAGTTTACTAACTGAAACGCTGAACAAAATCATAATTATTTCGAATTTTGTTCCAGAATTATCGTTCAACAAAATAAATTCAAATGTTTTGAATGATAAAAAGCATCATTCGAACAACATTTTGTGATTTTTTCGTGGAAAAATATTGAGAAATAAGTCGGTGAAGAGGTATTTTTGATGACGCTTCTTAAAAATCATGATTTGCGGTGTCCACTGTACCTCAGCGCAGACTAATCAGAAGTGAACAAATCAAATCTGCTTGGTTAGAGTAGAGGTTTTTCTAGACCCTAACGTTTCTGTTTGATTTTTTTAATTTTTGGTGGTTGTTCAAAGTGAAAACTACGATTTTTCACGAAAAAATCCGCCATTTTGTTACTGTAAAACCTCCCCAAAGTAACAAACAACGAAAAAGAAAACGTTGGGTTCTGGTATTTTATATGTAGAAAGTGTGTGCAAAATTTGAAAGAAAATTGATTCAGCAGTTTTTGAATGACGATGGACACAGACTTTCAAAACCTGCTTTCGAGAAAAACGCGTTTAATATTTTTTGTCTATAAAATCAATGGAAACAATTAATTACTCCAGGGGTCTAACATTTCCAAAAAGTTATATTTTTTCTTTTATAATTTATTATAATGAAACATTTCAAGAATGTTTTGTCATGTTTTGAAGTCAATCGAAGTAGAAATCTTGGACCTGTGCGCCGAGCTCTTGCTTCTTCGAAGAAGGAGATAGCCATAGATAAAGGTCCATCGCTTCCAGAGTTTCATTCCAATAGGCTTGAAAATTTCACAGAAAATTCTTGAATTGTTATACTATAAGAAAATACAAAGAAAAAAAAATGATTTCTCAAAAGTGTTAGATCCTACCCGCCCCTTAAACGTGACATTATGCCGGCTGTATCCGTTTCCGATTTGATTGTGTCTTTATTTCAGTGTTTTTTTTAATTGTTTTTCGCTCTTGATAGGTGTGTAATGAATATTTACATTGTCACGACAACCAAACATGAGCATCCATAAGCCCATCACTTCACACGATTTACCTCTTTCATCTGCCATGTTTACTCATCTTCACGTATTTTTTTTGGATGCCATCTAACCCATCTGTCATGTATCGGTTGCCTTTGATGTACCTATCGCCGTTCGTACCCATTCGCTGTCTTCGAGCGTATGTTCAGGATCATGCCCTCCACCCGACCGACCGACCGATTCATTGACCTGCACTCATTCCTGGCTTCACAGTCGGAGCGCCGTGCATCGTCACGTCATGTCGTGTGATATCGAAAAAAAAACCGCTCGGAGAAGAATATGTAATCCGATGATTTTACCATCGTATGAATAATACTTTCGCTTTGAGTCTGGTTCTGTTTTTGTGCCGCTAGGAACGAACGTGGTGTCTTTACTAGACAGGTTATTTCCGGGATGGTTTGCTTTTTTATCCCATGTAACCCGCGCATATCGCGGTTTGCAAGTCAAATTCAAGTACTTGCCGTTCCGTCAAAAGTTTTTGTGTACGTAAAAAAATATATCATAAATTATAACCTTCAAAGTGAGACTGCTCCAAATCCCTTACATGTATTATGAATTGACAGGGACAAACGAGTAGTTCGACCAGCTGAAACAAATATCCACCGTCGAACGTCCGTTTGAAGCTTCAATTTCTTTCTGGTAGGAAAGTCATGCGGTACTGCGTGACTTTCCAGGCTGCAGTAAATCGCATCTCACATGTCGCACGCTCGTGTCTGTCGGTATGGGAATTATCATCCACCGTGGACCCGGCGCCGTTTGGGTTTGGACGACGGCCGTGGAATCTTCCGACGGTGGACATTTCTCAATCCAAAGACGTTTCGTCACTGCCAGTCAGCATTAGCGATGAGTCGATGAAAAATTGCAAAACAACCCGTCACGCACCGCACGCTTTAGATGTTCGGAATCGACACACTTAATCTTGCTGTCGGCAAACGAATTGGTGTACTAGTCCGGCGAAACCCCGGCCATACATACTTGGCAAGTGTGTTTCGGAACCTCCGCCGCCGCAGGGAGTAAACTGCGTGAATTCTGTGAACCTTGTTGACAAAGCCGTACGACGACCCAAAGTATCAGAATATTTATGTAAATTTTTCTTCCTTTCATTTTCAGCTCGTTTGCACCTCTGCCCCCGTTCTGCTCTATTCGTCCATGTCCTGCTCAGACTGGTGGTCGAGGAGTGAACCGTGAAAAGTGGCGAATATTTTTAATGATAGAACGAAACATAATTTATATACCGAAAAGTCGGTTTGGATTGAAATAATGCTAAAATCCGATCAAGAGGGAAGTGAACCATTTTTAATAACGACGCGAGTTTACCCGAAACAGTTCGGTTGATTCTGTACTTTCCAGTTCCACACTGTTAGAAGCCGAGGAGTTCCCGCGGAACAGCTATAAGGTTGTTTTGCAAAACGAATGTCGATAGCAATTTGTAAAATGTGTGCTACTGCCGTCTTGTTTCGAGGGTAAATGTTTCGGCCCACGCCGGATGGGACGGGAGAAACGCGAAAGTTTTATTGTTTTATGGACCGATTTAACAAACTGCCTCGGCTGGGAATTATTACCCCGCGAAACGGATTCGGGAAATCGGATCATTTTTCACTACACCCCATGACTTTTAGTAACGCGGCTAGGAATTTTTGCAATATGTTAGCAATTTCAATATTCCTGGGTGACCACGTTCAAAATGCCGAAGCGTGGTAGCACGGCGGTATTGGGAAGTATGATTGCGAATGGTTGTTTCTAATAGCGGTTTTGTTTTTTCTATCCTGGTGCTAAGGCGGTCGAAAAAAAATGTCTTTATTGCACCCAAGTGAGCGTGAGCTGATGCTACACTGGAAAAGGGTAGCGCAATAATCAAAATATGAGAAAAGCAAAAACAGCATATGGTAAATGCAGTTTCTTTTCTACCGATCTCGGGGATAAGCGAGTGCACTTTTTTGTTAATTTTTTGCACACTTTCGGAAGTCGGATTCAAATAGAATTTTCAATAACGGACTATAGGACCTTCCATTTGAATATATGTTTATGAAAATCCGTTCAGACTTCTCTGTGAAAATTGAGTACCCATTTGTGTTACGAGTACATATACACACTGACATTTAACGATCACGACGAACTGTGTCGAATTGTATGTGATACTTGGCTGCATCATACTTTGTATACAGCGAAACCAGATGATATCTTTCTTTAACAATCCGCATGTGTTTTTTGCATGGATGCAGATCTCTGAAAGAATAAATTTAATACCTGCCAGCGGTCCAACTACAACTGTTTTTCAAAATCAATAATTTTCCAACTTGTGTTGCCAGTTCCAACATTTTTTCAAGCGATTCCATTTTGACATTACCAGTTACTGAGGGGTAGCTCGATTTACGATACAGTTTTAAAAGCGAGTGGCAGGTCGTGTCGTCGGATATACTTCGGTGTTTTAGTTCTCATGATATTAATTTGATTATCGTTGTTTTAAACGGCAAATTGAGATTTAAATCACTCATTACCCTGTAATGTCGAAACTGCAAATCGTATCGAATTTCAATCTTAACGTGTGACAATCGATTGAACATTCCATGAGATGTCGAAGTAAGTTCCACTTTAGAGTTTTTCGTCATTATTTATGGTACTTCCAGAGCCGGTATCCAGGAGCTAGCATAACCCAAATTGATTCGTATGGCCATAAATTAATACGCCAAACAATTTACATCTTCTATATCGGTATGAATTTTAAAAACTCATCATCCAGTAATTTCAGAATCGGATAAAATTCACCAATTTTGTATGGGACCTTGAGTCCTTTAACTTGAATTTTTATTTTTGATGTTCGATTTGGCCTTTTTGAGAAAATGATTGAGCTTTGCGAAACGATTTGATACCGGAATTCTAAAATCGGTGTAGCCGAAATCAGTTAAATTCACCTGAGGAGGGTGTAGACATCTTTGAGAAATTGTAGTGCGAATTAAATTTTTGGGTATCTTCCGAATCGAAAACTGAATACCGCTTAAACTGAAATAAATTTATTTGGTAATCGACTATCCAAATCTGCCAACCCGATAAACCTGAATAATTCATGTGAAATGAACATTTTTATACTAATCACTCCGTATCTCCTAAACTGGAAGTCGGATCTGACTAAAAAGTAAGATGTTTTATAGAATTTTAAGATTTCTCATTTGAATCATAGATGGTTCTTAGATTTCATTTGAATCTTAGATCGGTTCAGCCATCTACGAGAAAAATGAGTTGCATTATTTTAATTTCGTTTCAAATATCATCCTGTGGTAGAAGTAGGATCCAAACGTAATTCAGTAACCTTGTTTGGGAGTATACTACTTTTCATATGAATCTGAGTTTGTAGAAAACGGTTGAATCATCTCCGAAAAAATTAAGAGAAATTGTTTGTCACACACGCATTTTCTGATCTCGTCGAACTGAGTCGAATAGTATATGGGAGTTATGTTCTTCCAGCATTTATTACTGTAAGTAGTTCCAATAAAAATAATTATGAAATTGCTTTCAACTTGAAAATGCTGCCATCATCTAGTTTAGGTAAATGTTAAATTTTCCGCTATTCTAAACGATATCAATTATAATCGATAGAATATTAAAATTTAAATTTCACAAACTTAGAATTATTGCGGAATACATAGAATTCGAAAATTATTCTAATTTTCTATCAGTAAATTCCACTCGAAAATCTATCATATACTTGTTTTACAATTCAGAAAAAGTAGAATTCCGAATTTAGCACACAAAATCTCACGAAATTATGTAAAACATGTTTTTAACCACCTAGTGGTGTAATGATACCTTTCTTATATCTCTCTTATTCTTATATAAAAAAGGAATGGTATTGTTCAAACAATTTTGTTTGTATTTTGAAGAACATGAAAGCTAGTGCATGAGCTAGTGTCATCTACAGAATAAAACAGTTCTCAGATCATCTTTCTCAGTGAAGTGAGTTCCACTATTCCAGGCACTGGCTGAAACTGGAATCGCCCCGAATATTGGTTTTGCAGCAGCCTTTGCGATTTGCACCAACAGGTTATCTACCTGCAGCTTACAGTTGTCTTCGTCTCGAATTTACGAAAGTCATTTAGGACTTAACCTAATTTCATTATGTTTACGTTTCGTCTTAGCCTCGCCGGTTTATGTTGAACTGCAGGTGGCATAACAGTTCAACATAAACTGCTACGCACCGACGAGTCTAAGACGAGACGTAAAGATAATGGTGAAAGTTTGATAATTTTCGATTTAGGGGCGGTTTACATGGAATTTCTATAATTGAATTTTTTTTCTATTCAAAATATCTAAGAATTGGCTGAAACGTTAAGATCTTAAGAAAAATAAAAAAAAACTTATTTTTCACAGGTTTACCACAACCGTGACAATGAAATCAGTATCATTACTTAATTGTCACACTTCGTAGCTTCCCCAAGTATGGAATTTATTTAAAACAAACTTCCGTTTGTACAGTAATTTTACGAAAGTTTCTCTAACCATCGCAGCCGTTTACGTTTCTCCCCGACCAATTAAATTCAAGTTTATCAACGGTTGCTTCAAAATAGATTCATGTTTCTACTGTTGAAATGGTAGTAGGTATTTAACACAAACTAATCACAAAGGAATCGAAACTATTATGAAGTAAGCGACAATGCATCGCATAAATGCTTTTGAATTCCCACCCCAGGGAGAAAGTCAACGGTCGACACATTTCAATTTATCCTGACGCCGTAGAAACTGTGGTCCTACCAGGCATAAAGCGGTACCTTTTTCATCGGATGCTCTCGGATGGCACCATATGTACGGTTCGAATATGTAGCCAATTTGTTATGAGAAAGGTAACACCTGTATGAATTATTCATATTGGACCCGGTTACCCGTCAAAGCTGATGAAATTTACCGTTCGGGTTAACCGTTCTAATTCGGTTCGACCCTTGTCTCACCGGATCCGGCAGGAGGGATACAAATAAACTCGGTTCTGTTTGAACGTCGGTTAGTGAATTTTCATACCGGCAAACACCAGTGTGGACCAATTTTCAATTAACACAATACAAATATTGGTGCATAGATAATTCCCAGTAGCATGTGAAGTGTCAGCTGACCAGTGTCTTCCTATGTGTACACCACGGAGGACGAAGCCAGCCAATGGTTAAGGTATGTAGTGATGAAACATAACCTGCCATGGGAGAACCAGTACCGTCTAACAACGAAACAAAACCTTCCTCGGTAGGAGCCTGACCTACGGGCAGTCGCGATAAATTATCGGTTTGATGCTCAAGAATGCCACTTCGCTGTGATTCCGAAACGGTGGGTAGTCAGCATGCAGTAGGCTATGCTTTGGTGAACGTTTATTCTGTCATTGCTGGACGTCAAAAAGTTTCGTTGCGAAATGAAAGAATTTGAATAACTTATCGTGTTTCATTTAGGTTCTAATTTTTTAAGTCAGCTTGACAAATTCAATCAATGCAATATAACTGCGTGGTTGTTCAGTAGAATGTGAAAAAAAAAATTTAACCCAATATCAGTCGCATCCAAGGCAAATTGCGTTGAGATACTCCCAAATATTCGTGATTATTACAAATATTTCTCGCATCATTATCGAAATTTAACGCTTTATAGAAAAGCGAATTTTGAACTTAATATTTGAATCGTATTTTTTTCAACATACCGATTTACCAGAAGTTACTGAAATGCGAGTATTGAAACTTTTTAAATTTGAACTTTATCGGTGAAATTACATTCTTTTGTCCACGTTTCCAAATCTGTGTAGGATTTAGTCCGGCGAAACTGACTGTAGCACTCGTATTCTACAGGTATATTATATTATTTCTCTAGCATAGCATTTTCAGAAAGTGTAGCAGGTCATCAGACTTAAAATGCTTCTGTATAAATGAGACTTTGCCCACGCCTTCAATACGGCAAACCATTTAATTATTCCCGATGGGGAGATCATTATGAATCATGACTATCTTTTGAAAAGGGGTGAATGAGTTCAACATAAACTTAGCAGTTCCACATAAACCGCTAAGCTAATTTTAGCTAAATCGAACATCTGATTCGGTAGTTACGAGGCGGAACGGAGAAAACAATAGAAAGTGATTCAAATGGAAGACTCTCTAGTCTCATATTGATTTTTTTCGAGTTTCGTCCACTAAAATATAACAAATAAACAAATAAACAAATAAACAAATAAACAAATAAACAAATAAACAAATAAACAAATAAACAAATAAACAAATAAACAAATAAACAAATAAACAAATAAACAAATAAACAAATAAACAAATAAACAAATAAACAAATAAACAAATAAACAAATAAACAAATAAACAAATAAACAAATAAACAAATAAACAAATAAACAAATAAACAAATAAACAAATAAACAAATAAACAAATAAACAAATAAACAAATAAACAAATAAACAAATAAACAAATAAACAAATAAACAAATAAACAAATAAACAAATAAACAAATAAACAAATAAACAAATAAACAAATAAACAAATAAACAAATAAACAAATAAACAAATAAACAAATAAACAAATAAACAAATAAACAAATAAACAAATAAACAAATAAACAAATAAACAAATAAACAAATAAACAAATAAACAAATAAACAAATAAACAAATAAACAAATAAACAAATAAACAAATAAACAAATAAACAAATAAACAAATAAACAAATAAACAAATAAACAAATAAACAAATAAACAAATAAACAAATAAACAAATAAACAAATAAACAAATAAACAAATAAACAAATAAACAAATAAACAAATAAACAAATAAACAAATAAACAAATAAACAAATAAACAAATAAACAAATAAACAAATAAACAAATAAACAAATAAACAAATAAACAAATAAACAAATAAACAAATAAACAAATAAACAAATAAACAAATAAACAAATAAACAAATAAACAAATAAACAAATAAACAAATAAACAAATAAACAAATAAACAAATAAACAAATAAACAAATAAACAAATAAACAAATAAACAAATAAACAAATAAACAAATAAACAAATAAACAAATAAACAAATAAACAAATAAACAAATAAACAAATAAACAAATAAACAAATAAACAAATAAACAAATAAACAAATAAACAAATAAACAAATAAACAAATAAACAAATAAACAAATAAACAAATAAACAAATAAACAAATAAACAAATAAACAAATAAACAAATAAACAAATAAACAAATAAACAAATAAACAAATAAACAAATAAACAAATAAACAAATAAACAAATAAACAAATAAACAAATAAACAAATAAACAAATAAACAAATAAACAAATAAACAAATAAACAAATAAACAAATAAACAAATAAACAAATAAACAAATAAACAAATAAACAAATAAACAAATAAACAAATAAACAAATAAACAAATAAACAAATAAACAAATAAACAAATAAACAAATAAACAAATAAACAAATAAACAAATAAACAAATAAACAAATAAACAAATAAACAAATAAACAAATAAACAAATAAACAAATAAACAAATAAACAAATAAACAAATAAACAAATAAACAAATAAACAAATAAACAAATAAACAAATAAACAAATAAACAAATAAACAAATAAACAAATAAACAAATAAACAAATAAACAAATAAACAAATAAACAAATAAACAAATAAACAAATAAACAAATAAACAAATAAACAAATAAACAAATAAACAAATAAACAAATAAACAAATAAACAAATAAACAAATAAACAAATAAACAAATAAACAAATAAACAAATAAACAAATAAACAAATAAACAAATAAACAAATAAACAAATAAACAAATAAACAAATAAACAAATAAACAAATAAACAAATAAACAAATAAACAAATAAACAAATAAACAAATAAACAAATAAACAAATAAACAAATAAACAAATAAACAAATAAACAAATAAACAAATAAACAAATAAACAAATAAACAAATAAACAAATAAACAAATAAACAAATAAACAAATAAACAAATAAACAAATAAACAAATAAACAAATAAACAAATAAACAAATAAACAAATAAACAAATAAACAAATAAACAAATAAACAAATAAACAAATAAACAAATAAACAAATAAACAAATAAACAAATAAACAAATAAACAAATAAACAAATAAACAAATAAACAAATAAACAAATAAACAAATAAACAAATAAACAAATAAACAAATAAACAAATAAACAAATAAACAAATAAACAAATAAACAAATAAACAAATAAACAAATAAACAAATAAACAAATAAACAAATAAACAAATAAACAAATAAACAAATAAACAAATAAACAAATAAACAAATAAACAAATAAACAAATAAACAAATAAACAAATAAACAAATAAACAAATAAACAAATAAACAAATAAACAAATAAACAAATAAACAAATAAACAAATAAACAAATAAACAAATAAACAAATAAACAAATAAACAAATAAACAAATAAACAAATAAACAAATAAACAAATAAACAAATAAACAAATAAACAAATAAACAAATAAACAAATAAACAAATAAACAAATAAACAAATAAACAAATAAACAAATAAACAAATAAACAAATAAACAAATAAACAAATAAACAAATAAACAAATAAACAAATAAACAAATAAACAAATAAACAAATAAACAAATAAACAAATAAACAAATAAACAAATAAACAAATAAACAAATAAACAAATAAACAAATAAACAAATAAACAAATAAACAAATAAACAAATAAACAAATAAACAAATAAACAAATAAACAAATAAACAAATAAACAAATAAACAAATAAACAAATAAACAAATAAACAAATAAACAAATAAACAAATAAACAAATAAACAAATAAACAAATAAACAAATAAACAAATAAACAAATAAACAAATAAACAAATAAACAAATAAACAAATAAACAAATAAACAAATAAACAAATAAACAAATAAACAAATAAACAAATAAACAAATAAACAAATAAACAAATAAACAAATAAACAAATAAACAAATAAACAAATAAACAAATAAACAAATAAACAAATAAACAAATAAACAAATAAACAAATAAACAAATAAACAAATAAACAAATAAACAAATAAACAAATAAACAAATAAACAAATAAACAAATAAACAAATAAACAAATAAACAAATAAACAAATAAACAAATAAACAAATAAACAAATAAACAAATAAACAAATAAACAAATAAACAAATAAACAAATAAACAAATAAACAAATAAACAAATAAACAAATAAACAAATAAACAAATAAACAAATAAACAAATAAACAAATAAACAAATAAACAAATAAACAAATAAACAAATAAACAAATAAACAAATAAACAAATAAACAAATAAACAAATAAACAAATAAACAAATAAACAAATAAACAAATAAACAAATAAACAAATAAACAAATAAACAAATAAACAAATAAACAAATAAACAAATAAACAAATAAACAAACAATTGCAGATCACAATGAACGACCAGTAAGCTGAAACTTGTTTCGTCCGAGATGTCAGCATTGTACTTCGGCGCAAAAGCAGAAAGCGTTTTGCACGTAGCATCAACTGTTTGGCGGCCTATGTTGAATTGCTAAGTTTCGTGTTAGCAGTTCAATATAAACTGCTAAAGCACTGATGAGTCAAAGGCGAAAGGTAAAAAACCAAAAATTCACGAAAGCAATCATTGACCTCACTAATCATAGTAAGCGTGCTCAAAAATATTCCAACCGAACCCGCATAGCGTTTTGGCTACCTGGGCAGCCATGGCCACCAGACGGCTACCAAAATTGATTCAGTGACGGTTGTCAAATCCTATTTGACAAAACAATGTCGCCTGTATCTAAGTTAGCCGAGCGTTTTCATCTTCTCACCTTCGCTGAAAATGTCAAAGATTTCAATGTGGAAAAATCCTGGTGGACACGGTTGTATCGTTTGAGTTGTATAATTGCCAGCGGTGAGGCAGTCGGTCACCAGAATGTCTGCCAGCTATATTTTACCAGCTGGCAGCGTTTAGTCAGCCGTCTGACAGCCATGCATATGCGGGAAGTCATAAGCCACTTGACAATTTCACATCCAAGTTCACATCTTTATTTCGTTGACGCAAACACACAAACACGCCGTCACAGGTGGGTTTTCACGCGAAAATCGAATTGAATTCCTTCGACTCGTCAGGATAAATTGCTTGCGTTTATCAATCAACGGCCTACAAAAGGAGGTCTTGTCCTAACCTTTGGTCGTCTGTATTCCACGACCTGCCTTTCAATCCCCTCCCCCTGACTTCCCCCTCCGATTGATGTAATGACATCGTTATTTTGCTGGTTCGGCTTCAATTACCGCTTTGCCATAAACAGAAGCGAACCATTTGCCGCGGGTTTTCACTCCAATACATCTTGTAGTGTCTTGAATGTGACAGTACCCCCTCCGGTACACGATGTCGATGTCGGCTCGGATATATAGACTTAACATATTCTTGTCGTGTACAATCCAATTAACGCTTCCATGGGCGACTTGCCGCCGTTTATGCACAGACACCGGTAAATTTCAAATTGCTACGACCATGGGACCAAACAAATTGTATTTCTCCGCTCGATTTTGGGAGCTGATAGGAAGTTCGTTAATCTAAACAAATGTTGAATTGAAGTTGGATTCTCGTTTTCATTACTACGTTGTCAGTTCAATTTCAACTGACTGAACCGGTTTGGTTTACTTCGCCTTCGGAAACGAGCCTCCAGTTGACAATCGTGGCATCCACTGCATGTTCCGCTCGATGGCTTCCTAAATCCTCTTAAACGCCTGACAGCAACTATGTCGAAAGAAACCTACTTTTAAACGAGAAACAAGTACAACGATGTAGTTGTATTGCCATGTAGCAATCAAAACACCCTACTACTAGTTGCGTGGCTTTTATCCTAATGCAAAACTTATTGGCAGGGATCGGAATTGAGTACATTCACTGTATTACAATCAATTCCTTCTGAAATCAGTTCACTACAGTTTCTGCCTCTGCACGAAGCTGCATGCTTTCCCCGTAGAAGATTACGAGTGTGGCAATGTGAGGTAGATTTACACTAAAACTGATCGAAGAGAAATTAAAACCAATTATAGTGTTTCTTTTTCGATTTAAATATTTTGTTCTTTTTTTCCTATGGACTGATGGATGAAATAGCAGAAATGAAAATTTTAGAAAAAAATGCCTAATTCCAGGTTATTCAACTTTGTTCGGCCGCTACCTCGATCGAGTCCCGAGTCTTGTCCGTGGGGTAATGTTTTCTCGAACATTCATATCTACTATTTCACTCATCAGTCTTTTTCCAGTCTTTTTTCAGTCTGTTCTCTCGTTGGTTACTGATGAAGTTAAATAAAGCAAATTTAAATGTTATTATTTGAGTTCATTCAAACATGTCACAAACTAATCACAATAAGATGAACTCTCTCCATCCATGGAATTAATTGGTAGGGTAAAAGAAATATGCATTTGATTCGATCTTTTGTTTCGCTAAAATGCAAGTATTATTACTTTTTCAAAACTAATTTGCATTGACGTATGGACTTAAGGCAATCGCAGGCATATCAATACCAACATCAGTGCAATCCAGTGATTCTAGGGTGAAAAATCGATACAGTAGCGTGATACCGTGACTAATGAAATTAATATGAGTTCAATTACTCTATTATATTCAACCCGCACAACGTGCAATTACGAATAGCTAATGGCACCCATTGTTGCCCTAGCTAATGACAATTACAAGGGGAATGCCTACTTAGATGTTCCAAACGGTTGTCGTGGTTCTGCCATGCGAAACACATTCTTCAACATTAAATAAATTTACATTTTTAACGCCTTAGGGCATATTCAGTAGTGTTCTAGTTCTAGATGCATAATTTATGTCAGCTACAAAATTTAAATCTGGATTTTATAACAAAAAAAAACTGGCAGCCCCAGCAGTGTTTTACTTGTGTTTCAAATACACAAAAAAATATAACGGCATCGTAGACCAGTTTTAAATTTGACAGAAGTACTGGTCGAATAAATAAAACTAGAACGGCTTGCTGGGGATACGTTTGTTCCAGTTTCTGTTCTATTTTCGATCTTCCATATAGAACTCCTAGCTGCTGAATTTGCTCTTACAACATTCTATTTCCGTGCTGTTTGATTGCAATCATAGTCAATTTGGAACGTAAATAATCACAATGAATTGAATGATCTGTTAAAAAAAGAATGAATTTGTTCGGAGCCGACAAAGAGCGTCGTTTCCACCATCAACAGCTACTTTCTGATGGGGATGGCAAGAAAAAAATGTGAAAATGATTAAACCTTAATATTGGAATTATTTGTGTGACAAATGATTTCATTCTGTTGTCAGTGTGTTTATTTATGTGTGCTTTCAAAGTCTGAGGGCAGTAGATCGACCAAATACGAATTATAATACGGAATGCTTCGACAAATTTTCAAGGACACATTTTGCATCGAGCGGTACACTGTAATAATACACTGTTAGAATGACATTGTACTTTTATAAAATTTCTGCAAAACTAGCAACGCTAAAGAGTAAAAATCAGTTCTCCATAGTTACTGTTTATTGTAATAAAAACCAAGTTTCTAACACTAGTCAACACATCTCTGTTTATAATAATGTAAAGTATCTGGATTCGTAAGTAATTTTATAATAGATGCAAACTATAATAATTTGATTTTTCTTTATTGATTCATCACGAGGTAGCATTACTGGGACAAATCATGATTCAGATCACAGTTTTTAGTTTAGAGATGGCCAAAATACTGAATCGTTTACGCTTCGGAAAGTGCGATTCCTCACACTTGACTAACTGTATACTGGTTTTGTGATCATTTTTAATTTTCGTATCAGCACGGTTTGATTTCTCAGTTATTCTTAATGAATTCAAGGATACTACCACCTGCTTGTAAGAAAAATCGGTAAACTGTACTCCAGTGACCCGGCAAGACACAATATTACCAATTATGACACTAGTAGTACCTGTTCACAGAGGGTTTTGCACAAAACGATAGCAGTACAATATTTGGAATTTTACTGACCGTGCTAACAACAGATCTCGCCTATTAGAGGACAAGTGTCGGACCGGTGTTCCAAGTATTACCGAATTCAAGTCATCATCAATTTATCATTTCAATGTTTTTAGAATTACACAAAAGCATCTTTGTATTAGGTAACTATATTAATCGTGATTATATAAAGAAAGATTTTCAATGTTTTTAATAAAATGCAGTCATTGAACAGTTTATGGTGAATTATTTCTTTAAATTAGCGGCTATTACACGAGAGTTATTACATGATCATTGAAAATGACATTACTTTTAAGTAATGACACTCTCAATGATCGCGTAAGGGCTGCTGTTGAAACAAAACTTTCAAACCTAAGGAATATAAATAGCTAAATGATTCAGTTGAAATGCCGGTTTGTAACTACAAAGTTTACTATTCAACACTACGTTTTCTTTGCAATAATTTCACGCAGATATCAGTTTTATCATCACATGCCTTCTATAGTGGATGTTTATTGCGACAATCCTTGTTTAAGCCTTCCTGTTAATTAATGCATTGGCTAACGGTTGTTCGACGAAAGCTATAGTATTAATTTCCTAGTCGAAAGCTCATCATAGAATTAGGCCAGACAAATAAGAAACGATTCCGGGAAACACTTGCAGTGATAAATCGTACAGGATACTGTACCAATGCATATTTCAATTCTTTGTAATAACTCTTCATGTAACGCTGAACAAGGATTAAGAATTGTTGTTGAAGATTATCGCACCATCCAGTAATTCTAATTGAAAGATGAACGTTTTATCATTAAGGATTGAAGATGCGGTTTCTTTAGAATACATACATCATGATCAATATTCCGCAAACTTTACTCCATTTGTTCCATTTGTTCTTCGTGTATACACCTGTGTCACACTCGCAAGAACATATTCGGTTAGCTTGGTGACATTGCACCATGGAAAAGTATCTAGTTTTTTCAGTGCTGTTACACATATGTCGCATACTGTTTGGGATTAAGATGAATATATCAAATCAAATTCGATACAATAATATGCCGCTTTTTGTGAACCACTTTTTTTGCAGTTATTCTTTTTTACTACTGATAATTCCACGTCAACTTTTTTGTATAGATTTAGACCGATGTCAATATTGTGTATTCTAAAGAAATGAAAAAAACAAACTTGTTTCGTGTCGTAGCAACTATATTGGCCTCCGATGTTGCGTTGCCAGAAACTTTCTTTTTCCACGTCTCTAAGTTGTCACCACTTAACATCAAAATAGGCTAGGCTAAATTGACCATTCTGTGAACCAAACATTGGCGATACATTTGTATAGGACCTAGGGGTATTATTATTTGTATTTGGGTCGACCATGTGGCTCCCTCAATCCTCTTTACGTTTGTTTGTTTGGCATTCTTGTTGAGTAAATATTATTTCTCTTTCTTTTTTCCGACGCTACCGGCGGATAAAATGGCGGACTAATTGAAACTGACTGTGTTTCACGGAAAAATATAAAACTCAATTTTGATCGAGTCAACATATAAGTTTTCATGTTCTAATCGTATCGAAACTAAACTATCTAGACTTCATCACGATGCATAAATACATCGCCTTAAATTTCGAGATATTCTATGGACAAGCGTTGCAGTTTTCAGCAGCTCTTCAGTCAGAAAAATTACAATTCGAGCGGTAAACTTAAGCCAAATACAAATTATAATACCCCTAGGTCCCATACAAACGGATCACAATTGTTTGGTTCACAGAATAATCAACTTAGCCTAGCCCATCTTTCTTTTCAGTTTGGACAAATAAGAATCACGAAATATATTTATAACTGGCAACTTTATTTGTTGTTGCTATGATTACAGTTGTATTGTTATTTTCATTTAGTTTAAATTTAAAATTAAATTTAAACTTTATACATACATATCATTATTAGAGAATAACCAGAAAGCATATTGTTACATGTCGTGGGGAGAATTAAGCCTCAAGTGAATGTCTAAAAGAGTAAAACACTTACTCAATTTCAGCTGAACATAATAATTATTACTTTCATTTGATATGACGCTGTGATACGCTGTGATCATAGGAAATAAACCCAGCAATTCCATTAAGGTTTTGTGAAGATTATTGACATGTGAAACTAATAGCGAAGTTAATTCCAACCCAGTTTAAATACTAACTGTTGTCAAATGCATGGATTTCCCTTTGGACAGAATTAAAATTTGGTTCTTTTGTGCTTCATATGGAACGGTATAAGAGAACCAAGGGGCAAACTTCATAGAATGAAAATTACAATTGTTTTTTTTTAATTTTTTAAATTTAATGTTACAATACAAGAAAATATCGTATAAAGAGACAATACAGGAAAATATCGTATCGTAAAAAATTCTCGGCTGTTTTTACTGAGGCTTTAAAACCTGAAATAATGAATCTTCAGTTATCTGAGAGGCTGTATGGACATGCAGTTTAACTGTATGCTGATTTGGTTTCAAAGTTTTTAAATTGTCTATGTAAAGTATAGTATAAATAGTTTATTTCTCTCCAAGTCGTGGATGGGGTTGGTTGAGAAGTCGTCATTAAAATCACTTCGTTGATTATTCTGATAAGAGAAGAGGTAAATCTTCCTAACCTTAGTTTTTGCAAGATATATGAAAATTCCACTAAGTGGACTGAGAAGGCTTTTTTTAGATTAGCATCACTGTTCTCATACAAATAGGCCACGCAAATGTCAAGCACTAATTTGGAAAAATGCTTTTGTGAACTACTCGAATCAATCTGAATCTATTGGTGTTAGAATTAGTATCCAAATTTATTTAATAAAAGTATAAAACATATTTTCATGAGACTGTTATGAAAGAAGAGAAAGGCATTATCAAACCACTAGGTGGATTAAGAAGGGTTTTTCATATATCATTCCTTTGTTTGATCGCGAAGAGCTTTCGTACTGAAATGATACAAATTATTATTGGACTGAAAAGACAGTAACAGTGTTCACAATGTCTCATATCTGTTTTCAAGGTGTGAGAAACTTCGATAGAAAAGCTGAAATTACAAGAAAAAAAATCCTTATTGCAAAGTATATATTTTTTCGTACCTAATTAGAATAAACACAATTTCCCTCCCACGAATCCAATGTTTCTCAGAATAATAAACAGTGTCCATGATAATCTGGTTTTCTGCTCGCAGTATTGCCAGTTGCACAGAAAAATCGTTAAAGTGTACACTACAATAATGTATCTTGACAGTGTATTTCATAGCGGAAAACTTGTACATGAAAATTCATCGGAGCATTCCGTATTATAATTTGTATTTGCTTAAGCTACGATTACATTAGCCAGTTTATATGCACAAACTTGTGCGATTGTCCATAATATAGTGTAATCGGTGCGCAGTTGTCTGCAAACAGTCAAAATGTGCAGATTATCTGTGACAATATAATCACAGTGTGATCATAGTCGACAGACAAACAGTTGATGACTGTGCAGACAAATTTGACTGTTTCTGAAAGTGTTGTGTAGAAGTTGTCTGCCAGAGTTTCTATGACAACCAAAAACTTGTTTATTTCTTCCAAGCACAAAGCAAAACGTTCCAGTATCATATTTCTGAAAAGATTTTGCACTCTATTGTGAAGGAGGAGCTCGAACAATTCAGTAGCAATTTCTTTTAAGGATTCCACGAAATATAACCCAAGTAACAATTTTTATTATGCTAGCTTTTTTGTGACTAGTTTGCAAGCAGAAATTTGAGTTATTGTTACTAACATCTAACCACTCAAAAAGCGTGACTCAAAAAGCGCAGTTTCTACTAGTTTCTATGTCGGCTAAAAATAAGTTGTCGTTACGTTATAGTGCCATACTGAAATAACTTATTTTTCCATAACTTGAAAATAACTTGTTTTCAAGTAAACAAGTCGAAACTTTGTCGCCATCGACATTTTAAACATTGAATGAATCCATTATGTTTTTCTATCAACCTTAAAAAGGCAGTGTAGTATTTGAATCCAAAATTTTATACAAGTTACAAATTTCACAGCGATTTTAAAACTGTCGAGCGGAATTAAATTTTAATTAACTGTTTTTTATGCGCCTTTAATTATTATCTGTTTATAAAGATATGAGCAATAAACCACGAAAAAACCTTATGTTCAGAATGCTCAAAATTAATCCAAGTAGAGTGATTTCTCATTATTTTAAATTCATATAATTGTAATATCACAATCCATGTTTAATCCCTATATTGTTTTCTTCGAGTTTATAATAGTGCATAGAACAAAAAGAACAATTCTGCTTTTCATTATTTTCGTCAAAAAGTAGTTTTAGAAAAAGTAATATCCTGGTTTTATTTATGTTTTATACACTTCTTGCGACTCCATAGTGTGATCGCCATATTTAAGCCAACAAAAGTTTTTTAGGGTGCATTTCCGTTATCATTACATTGGGAAAACCTACCGATAGCTGTCTGAATCAATACAGAAATTGTATGTTATAATCTTATAATATCTAAGTTATTGCTACATCAATTCACCGTAACGATTTACATAAACGCTCCCGTATTTATAATGGTAACACTATCTTTTTTCAACTAGTAGCTAAAACCATAGCTGTGATTAAAGATATGTTAGAATCAAGTAACGATAACTTACAAATGATAGCTAGTTGAATGTTTATGTTACAAAGAAACACTACCGTCACCTTTTTTTTACTAGTTACGGGTTGCTACTATTGGAGTCGAAGAAACTTATTTTCAACTAGTAGCTACACGGAACCACCCGCGATCCCATTTCAACCAGAATATTAGTTGATTTTCTGAATTCGATTGGTTAAAATTTGGTACAACTAATCGATTGTTGTTTTAACTAAACTGTCATTTTTTGTTTTTCGATTAGCAGAAACGATGGTTGAAACAACTAATTCAACTGTTTGAAAAAAAATGCTGTCAATTAGTGAGGACACATACCTTTCAATTTCAACAAATATTTTAGTTGAAATAACTGGTGTTGTTATTGAAACAAAATTCTGTTAGTTGAAAAATAAATCGGTTTTATTTGTTTGTTTGTTTTGAGATCAGTAAAGATCTAAATTCTAAAAAAATACTTCTGATTCGATCGGAAATGATTGATGTAGAAAAACGTTTTTAATCAGCAAAAGTGCCCGGAGGGGCGAGTAAATTAGCGAAATTATTAAATTTACCTAAAATGATGCCTTCAAACGGTTGAACTAAAGTTATGCACTGATAATTTTAGTCAATTTATATGAGCTTGGGTGCATCAACCGCTGAAAATTGGAATTTTGCGACGGCAATTCAAACGCGCCATTCAATCGCAGCGCGTTCTGTGCGTTTGAAACCCTTCGCTCCTGTTACTTTTATAAATTAAAGTCATGTCAAAAAGCGTTTTATTGCTAATGCATGAACATCATCATCGGTATCAAACAGCTGGAAGTAAAACAGTCTGCTGGAAGTAAATAATGATCGAATTTGAAGCATAAAATTTTTGCGCATACCTGAAAGATTGCGTGATGATCATTCATTAACATTTTCTAATTTGTCACCAAATCTTTTTCATCTTAAACAAGGTTAACTTTATCACAACACCGCTGCTAGATAAACACTTGTTATCATAAATTTCTCAAATCGAATAAACACAATTTCACCAAACGCTTTAACCATCGATGTTGTTTTCATTGACATTTTGAAGCGACGCGAACAGATTTCAACTAAAAAAGTTGTTGATTTTGCGTTGCGATTATTGTTTTGCTTTCAACTGTCTCCGGCATTTGACAGCATTCAAAACAAAATATTTTTCAACTACTTGAATATATGCAAATCAAAAACCATATTGGTTGAATCAAAAAGAAATTAGTTAAATCAACTATCGCAAAAATCAAAAACTGCGATATCGCAATTTTATGATCGAAGGGTTCTCCGTGTAGAAGCATTGTTGTTATTAAAGATGTGTTTGGATTAAGTAACGATAGCTTTTAATTTATAATTTATTCAATATGACAAAAAGATGTGGTGATTAAAAACCTTAACAACTATTTCGTAACTAGCTATATTACGAAGAAATAATGCTGTCACCTTGTTTTAACCAGTATAACATAAAAAAAAACATATTCGTGCTCTTGTTGTAACATAGTTTGGACTTAGTCGCATCAGAACTAGTTGCCGATTGCTATTTGGGAAACCACCTAAAGGCTGTCCCAGAAAGTATGGACGCAACCAAAAACCGCTGCCAAGAGAAGCCGTGGTTCGTTCGCTCGTTGCTACGAGTCGGTTCAAATGAACGGCTCGTGAGCGCTCAGCCGTCACTAAATAGAATCGAAGTAAGCTATACATAGAAAATCTGACAGACGTATATATTTTAAAAATGAAAATGCAACAGTTGTCGGAGAAAAATGTCTCGTGCGATTGAGACAAATCGAAAAAGAGGCGATCAAACTGACAGTCTTCGAAAACAAAAATTTCGATTGCCTGCACGGTAGTCTACACGGAAAGACCGAAATCGGCATTTTGACGAAAAAATTAGTTGATTTTCTGATTTCAGTTAATTATTTTTTAAGACAACAAAAATAATCTTACTTTTGCTAATTTAGATTTTTTAATTCTCATTCCCTTAATAATAATAAAATATTTGTTGAAATTGCTATTTTTTTAGTTGAATTCACCAATTAAACGTGCTGTCATTTCTTAGCTAAGGCACACTTTATTTCCATTCAACTATTTTTTTTAGTTGAATTAGAGAAATAAAACGCTGTTTTTAACCAACATAAATGGTTGAATTGTCTTTTGCAATTTGTAGCTACATGGCGCACTGTCACCGAAAAAACGTTAACACCGTAATGACTACTAGCCACTAGATGGCACACCACTACCGGAAAAAATTTCAGTAGCGGTTGTCTTTTCTATATTGGCAGGTATAAATACGATGTTGTATTGGAGAAAAAGACATAAACGAAACATAAACTTCTTTTTGACAATTTTTTTCTAAATCGCAGTTTTCTTCATTCGACTTCGCGAAATCGACTCACTCACTGAAAACTTTGAGCACTCGAAAAACAAAAACCGAATACAAGTAGTACACTGTGTCGTGACTTTTGTTCTTCATTTCCGCCATCTTGCACACGCCACACAGGCGTGTGTAAGATGGCGAAAATGAAGAATAAAAGTCACGACACACTGGACGGCGTAGACCGGAAGGTTGGAAAATACAAAAAAAAAACTTCATTTGACATATATAATTAGAGTGCAACATTCGAAACTCACTTCACTGTTCCACGTCAAAACACTATTATGCACAATCGCTTCAAATGAGCACAAATGCTGAATAAATACACTTTTCACTAAGAGCTTACGGCATTTTTACATATCGGTTTAGAAATTTATGTATGGACATATCGTAACACATGCGAAAATAATCAAAACAATTTGCAAACAGTTTCAACAAGACTGTCTTTTTTAGGTTTTTAATGGATTGTTTTGCTTTGACACTTTTTGATTTTTGGTTAATAAACTTGTTAATAAAACCCATTTCATTTTTGTTTTCTTTGTGCTGTCCTTTAGTAATGATGGTGATAGATAAATAGGAACAAATTTTCTGATTTTAATAACAAAATTAGTTGTCAATGAGAATTTTGTGTTGGATTGAAATATTGCTGGTTTGTGTCCAGGATATTCGCCAACTAAACACATTCTCTAAGAACAAGAGGAACAAGAGCAAATAACTTTCTTGTTAATCTCTTTTAATCATATCTGGTTGGAAAGTAACTCAATACTTTACCTAAACTCTGAGTTTGTGCCCTTTTGTTGGATTCTTAGTAGAATGCACCCAGGATCAAATGTGACAAATAATGTCACTCCATTTTTTTAATGTGGAACACATTTTTGTTTTCTATATAGGGGGCAAACTAGAAACTCAAGAAAAATACATGTACAAATGTGGTCAGGTTTTGAACAATTACAGCTCAGTCAATTTTGTATCAATTATTAATATCATGTCACCATTTGATTGGAAATATTTTTACGTATTGATTTGAATGTTCATAGCCATGTATTTTTAATAGTATATCATTGAAATGTTGATTAATAGCTAGCAGTGTCCTATTTTGTATGCAAAAAATCTCCGGCATACTGGATTTCCCTTCCATAGTCGACGGTTTTGAAGGAGTAAGCGATATATCAAAGGGAAAGCAGCGCTCTGATTGGTCAATCGATGGAAAAGTGAAGCTGTTGGAAGCACGCGGAGCTGTAAATATTAGCAAAATTATAGCTAACGTTTCAGTCCTACACGTAGCTTGCTAGAGGTAGGTTGTTGCTAGACAGCAAGACAAAATGTTCCATAAAACGATTTGAAGCTTTAATTGCTATGCCCTGATCTTTTGTCATGAAAGATTGGATGAAATCCCATATTATGTCGTTTCGCCTGAGAAATTGACAACTACTCCAGGGTAAATTTTGAGTGCATAAGATTAATTTCTTATTTATATAAGATGAACTCGATTGATAATGAGAAAAAGTTTATCGCTTCAACCGAAATCGCAGAATAGTAGTATTGGACGGTAGAGAAACGCTATAAAAATAACTACTTGCATACAAAACTTGAAAACAAGCTTGGCGAAAAGAAGCTTAAATATCGATATCTGTATCGCAAGCATGTACAAACATATAATTGCATACATTTGGGCTATTGATGTAATTTCGTCGGCTACAAAACAAATACAAATCATGACAAATATAGTCTATATTTTGGGTTCGCGTGTTCGGTGTTGGTTCATAATAAAGACAAAGCAGACTCTCGTGCATTTGCGGATTCAAAAGTGTGACGATTAATTGAAAATGTCGATCATTAGAAATTTTGGTTGTCTTGTTCCACATCAATGGCTCGAACAACCCCATGGGGCTGATCCTTGTAGTTTTTCAGAGATGACTGAACCGATTTTCAAGGACTTAGATACTGTGATATACTACATATGCCACCCAGTGCCAAGCTGTCGAAGTTAAATAACTTGGCTACGACAAGTCATCGAACATCAAGATCCAAGTCAGCCTTGAGACGAGAATACTCGTGACCATCGATTGAGTCATTCTCAGATAAGCAGTCGTCAAGAACGGACGTGAAGACACTTGTACCCCGACACGAAGCGATCCAGCCAGAAGAAATCCAAAGTTCCACATTGGCGATCCTGCCAGGTTTGCTATTTAAATAATTAACAACAAATATCCTTATTCTAAAGCAGAAAATCAAAATTATTTAAGTTTCGCTCCTTATGGTTTTAGTTGCGTAGTTGCGTAGCACCGCGAATGTTTTTTTTCTAAAACCATAGCAACGTGTTTGGACAACCGTTGAAAAGAACGTTCTGTACATTCCTTATTCTATGTGTAGAAATTGTACAGAAAACGAAAATGATTTGAGTTCTGCTTTCTATGAGGTTGCGTAGTTGCGTAGCACCGCATTGGTTTTTTTTTCTAAAACCATAGCAACGTGTTTGGGCAACCGTTGAAATGAAAATTCTGTACATTCCTTATTCTGTGTGAAAAATGGCCAGCAAATGAAAATCCGAGTTTTGCTTCCTTGGATATTGGTTGCGTGGTTGCGTAGCACCGCAATTGTCTTTCAAAACAAACCATAGCAACGTGTTTGGTCAACCGTTGAATTCTGTGGGTAGCATCTTCAATAGGTTATTCCACACAAGGTCTGTACGAACGTAATGCGTGTTTTCGGATAACTGCTCTGAATAAAACAGAACTGTTCGATTTGATCTTTCGCGTAGTTATGATAAAAACTATTATGGAAAATAAATAAATAAACGTGTTTGGACAACCGTTGGTATAATAAAAAAAATAGATATGGGACGTGTTTGGACAACCGTCAGAAACAAATTCATCAAAAATTCTAAAAGATGCAAAAAGGTATGAGAATCTGAGAATCTTTATTCTTCTCTCCTTCCAAAAATTTAGAAATGTCAAACGAAGGAAAATACGTCAAAGCTCCAAGCGACGATATCGTGGCGGACGCTGATTTGATCAGCCATTCATCGCAAAATGGTTACAACGACGAACTAGAATCATTAGAACTTGGAGCCAATGAAACCACAGTAATAGATACAAATTCGATCGAGATGTCGTCGGAAAAAGAAACCGAAGATACTGAGCAAAATACGAACATTCAAGATGAATTTAGAAAGCGGTTAGAAAATATGGAAAAATTGCTGAATGAAACGATGTGTGCTATGAAAAGAGGCGTCCCCAACGTTTACTCTGTCAGACCTGGGTATGACTCAGTGAGTGAAACTGAGCACGGTTGGGGTTATTCCAATGATAACGAAACTAAAAAGCTAAACGAAACCCAACCAACAATTCGGTTCGATACTCCTTCTTTCCCGAAAAACGTGCCTGCAAATAAGCTTTGGGAAGCTTGGCACCGGTTCTTGGAAAATTTTGAGATAGCCGCATCATTATCTAACGCCAACGACCCCGCCCGACGCGCTCAAATGTTATTTTTGTCCATGGGGGAAGACCTACAGGGAATAGTAAGAGCAGCAAAACTTCGACCTGACCTTCGGGACCCCCATTGTTATACGACTATGGTAAATAACATTGATGCACATCTCAAATCAATGACCGATACGGCAGCAGAGCATGAGGCTTTCATGAACATGCGGCAAAACAAGGATGAGTCAGCGGTAGCATTTCATGCCCGACTACAAGAAAAAGTTAGGCTTTGTGGATACAGCATGAACGACCAAGAGCGATTCGTTCGCGCTCAACTCCTCAAGGGACTTATAAACAGCGAACTTGCGAAAACTGCTCGTACATTTGGATACGAAACAATTTACATTGTACAATCCGCCACGAGAGAAGAGGCATATGTTGCTGAAAACTCAACACCGAAAGATTCGTGCGCATTTGCTGTGTCTCAGCAACATAGGCTTTCTGTTGCAAAGCTCCGTAATCGTCAAAGCAAAAATGATGACGTCACCATGCGCCAAAGGCCTTATAAAAATAAACCTGGTCAAGGACGACGATTCCGTTGCTCGAAGTGCAATAGAATGGAACATAAACACGAACCGTGTCCGGCTCTTAATAAAAAGTGTAACTCGTGCGGTGTGCTTGGTCATTTCGCTGTAACATGCCACAAGAGACGAGTTAGAGTAGTCCAAAATGTTAAGGAAAATAGAGATTCCACGGGTTGGACTGACGACGAAAATTGCAATAATCAGGTATAATTTCATTGTATGTTCTGAAATACTAGAGAAATAAAATGATTTTCGATATTATTGACAAATAGATCCCCCAATTTCAGTGTGCAAATGCCCTTTCTCTAAATGACGTATTGGTTAATTGCCGTTTGGGTTCATCAAGTCCGATTTGTTTTCTTATTGACTCAGGAGCTGACTGACAATTTGTTTGAAAAACGGAGAGCTCCGTGCCTACGCATCAACAAATCCTATGAAGATTCAATGTTCCTTCCGAGCACAAGTAGAGGTTGTCGGATTAAACAAACCTATTGTTTCCGCAGAATTTGTCGTCGTAGACCAAGGTCATAGATCGCTGCTCGGTAGAACAACTGCCAGCGAAATGAGATTACTCGAAGTAGGACTAGCGGTTAATCGTTGTGAGAGTACAAGTGCAATAAAAGCGTTCCCCAAGATGCCGGGAGTTAAAATAACGTTCAGCATCAATAAAGCTGTACCTCCTGTTAGAAACGCATATTTCAACGTACCCGCCGCTTACCGAGAAGCAGCGAAGTCTCGTCTTGCGGAAATGGAATCTCAAGGAATAATAGAAAAAGTAAAAACGGCCCCGAATTGGATAAGCGGCATGTCCGCAGTGGCCAAAGGAAAAAATGACTTCCGCCTGGTTGTAAACATGCGCGCTCCAAACAAAGCAATAAAGAGGGAATATTATCGACTTCCACTGTTAGACGAGATGAAATTGAAACTGCAAGGATCGAAATACTATACCAAGTTAGACCTGAGTAACGCATTTTATCATCTCGAGCTTCACGAACAATCACGAGATCTAACAACCTTTTTAACTGAAGGCGGGATGTATAGATTTACGAGACTCATGTTCGGCGTAAATTGTGCTCCCGAAGTCTTCCAAAGAGAAATGTGTCGGATTCTCGATGGAATCAGAAATGTTATAGTCTATTTAGATGATATCCTAATTTTCGGAGAAAGCCTAGAGGACCTACGATCCACTACAGCCCAAGTCCTTCAAATCCTACGACAAAATAATCTGACACTGAACATGGCTAAATGTGAGTTTGATAGAACTTATGTTAAATTTCTTGGTCACAACATAGATCAAAACGGTTTTCATGTAGATGAAGCCAAAGTAAGCGACATCCATAAGTTTCGACACCCAACCACAGTTTCTGAACTTCGTAGCTTCCTTGGGTTAGCTTCTTATATCAGTACATACATCGAACATTTCGCTGACATTTCTAGCCCACTATGGTCAGTAGCTACCAGCAAAACATGGTCATGGGGAACTGATCAAGAAAGAGCATTTGAAGAACTTAAACAGCGAATAATACAATGCACTACCACATTAGGGTTCTTTTCCCAAAAAGATAAAACCATTTTATATACCGATGCCTCTCCAAGAGCACTTGGAGCAGTACTCGTACAGGAAGGAACAGATCGAAAACCAAGAATCATAAGCTTTGCGTCAAAGACCTTGACGGCTACAGAAAAAAAGTACGCCCAGAATCAGCGAGAGGCTTTAGGAGCAGTATGGGCTGTCGAACATTTCTCATTCTTCTTGCTCGGTAGACGTTTCACTCTTCGAACAGATGCCCAAGGAGTACATTTCATTCTAAATAGATCTCGTGAGAATTCGAAAAGAGCCTTAACCAGGGCAGATGGATGGGCACTTAGGCTCAGCCCTTATGATTATGATGCGGAGTATGTGCGTGGGCGCGACAATATAGCAGATTCATCATCTCGTTTATATGTGGGAGAAGACGATCCATTTGATGAGCATCATAGTCCGTGGGAAGTAGCTGCTCTAGAAGCAAATACTGCGGGTTTCTTGACGGAACAGGAAATCCGAGAAGCAACTAAAGAAGATGAAGAACTCCAAAAAGTTGCTAACGCTTTAAACACGGGAGAGTGGTCAAAAGAACTGAAACGGTTTCAATCCCTAGAGAGTAATCTTTGGTTCCAAGACGGAATTCTCATAAAAAACGGGTGCGCGATAGTCCCTATCAAACTTCGGAAAAAGGCTCTCCATGTAGCACATGATGGCCACCCGTTATCCGCAAAAATGAAAAGCATTCTACGACAGCGAGTGTGGTGGCCGGGAATTTCCCGTGATGCAGAATTATGGGTCTTGTCATGCAAAATCTGTGCCACGAATGGCAGACCTGAAAAACCAACACCGATGCGTCGAATTTTCGCACCTCAAGTTGTTTGGCAAACAATAGCACTAGACTTTAACGGCCCTTATGCACGGTTTGGTAATATTTCAATACTGGTAATTGTAGATTATCGTTCAAGATATTTAATCGCTCGTGCTGTAAAATCGACGAGTTTTGATTGTACAAAATCTGTTCTAGAGGAAATCTTCGAAAGGGAAGGATTTCCGCAATGTATCCGTTCTGATAACGGGCCACCATTCAACGGCCTTGAATACAAACAATTTTGTTCGGATAGAGGGATTCAAACTGTTTTCTCGACACCACTGTTCCCACAACAAAATGGATTGGTAGAAAATAGTATGAAAGTCATTAATAAAGCAATGGCCGCATCAGTCTCAAGCAACACTCCTTATCAAAACGAGTTGCGTGCTGCAGTCAGCGCTTTTAATTCTGCCGCCCATGCAGTGACGGGAGTCCCTCCGGAAGAAGTAATGTTGGGTCGGAAAATTAAGCGCCGACTTCCGCTCTTGCATCATAAGAAAGCGGACCATGATGAAAATTTATTAGATGTAAAAGACCGAGAAGCTAAGTTGAAGGCAAAAGTCCGTGAAGATACACGAAGAGGAGCACGAGAATCCAGGGTGAAACCTGGGGATACGGTTATTATTGAACGACTTTCTCGAATAAAGGGAGATTCAAGATTTGACCCGCTCCGTTACACGGTAATAGAAGAAAATAACGGAAATCTTGTCCTCTGTGACAAGGATGGTCGAATACTGAAGCGACATGTGTGTCAAACGAAAAAAGTTCACACGTGGCGGAGCACGGATACCCCAACTGAGGACACCATCTGTTCAAAGGATGAAGAACCTCTGAGGCGTTCTACGAGAGAAAAACGAGTTCCAGCTCACCTGGAAAACTTTATACAAGAACTCGAAGAAATAAATTGAAATAGTTATTAAAATTGATTTTAATTCATTACAATTATTCCGAAACAATTACTACTAGCAAAATATATGTACAAATTAATGGAGATAATATTTATAAAGGGGAAGGGAGATGTGATATACTACATATGCCACCCAGTGCCAAGCTGTCGAAGTTAAATAACTTGGCTACGACAAGTCATCGAACATCAAGATCCAAGTCAGCCTTGAGACGAGAATACTCGTGACCATCGATTGAGTCATTCTCAGATAAGCAGTCGTCAAGAACGGACGTGAAGACACTTGTACCCCGACACGAAGCGATCCAGCCAGAAGAAATCCAAAGTTCCACAGATACGAATGAAAGGTCTTATGACCTCATACAATTTTCTTGAATTTCATTTGGATCCAACTTCCGGTTCCGGAATTACAAGGAAATATGTGCAAATTTATGAAAAAGGCGGAAATTTCTCAACCGATTTTTACTAATCAAGTAGCAAATGAAAGGTCTGGAAATTCTTCAAAAAGTCGCCGAAAAGTTGATCTAGATCAGACTTCCGGTTCCGGTATTACAATGCGATTAGTGAAAATTTTCAATTTCATGAAACTTCCGCTAGGTGGATTGAAAAAAGATTTTTTAAACAACCAATGTAAGAAACAACAATTACAATAAAGTAATTTTGTGCTCTGGGGTTCTCCGTGGGTTGGCTAACTTCAGACGTAATTTCAGCAATATTTGACGTCATGGGATTTTTGAACAATTGTATGCTTGCCGAAAATTCATAAACGATTATCCAGAAACTTGAACAAATACACAACACAATTTGCATATCTCATGTAGTCGGATAGAGAGCAATTTTGCGTAAGGGAAAGCTTGATTTTCCCGCTACAACCGAGATCAAGACGTTGTTTTTTTTTTCATTTATTCACATGTAGAATGAGAACGATTGCCCACCGAGGACAGGAGTAAAGGAGTTCGTATTTGAATGTGCAGAAGAAGTATTTCTAACCTTGAATCCACCTGTCAGTTGCTCCTATCGTAGTTGGCTTATGGCGTTTTCGTTTTTAAATTGCACTACACCGGTGCAGTGCTACACTGAGGCATGAATAAACGAACAAAAATGACGAAAACATAAACAGTAACCATTGACTACAATACATGATTCCATTGCACAGAGCTACACCAAACTTTTGATGAGTGCTACACCAGTGGTATCGGTGCAGAAAAAGTGTAGCACTGGCGTAGTGCAATTGGTAAAAACGAACGGTTTCAGTGCAGCTTTCGCTACACCAGTGTAGTGCAATTTAAAAACGAAAACGACATTAGATTGCTACATTCATATTTGAGTGAGAACTATTTACTGCCCACACACAAAACATTTAACTCTACTAGGGCGGATCCGGTGTTTGTTTTATTTTTCACAGCAAATTCATTCGAATTCCCGGATTTTGACAGAAAGGTATCGAAACGTGTCGGATTAACGTTTTAGTATCATATCTTAGTCAATGCTACAATATTTGTACTGTCCTGTGTGTCATGCCAACATTTTTTTCTCCACGCCGATCGGTAAACTTTTCTTTCCCGGAGAACCCTTCGGCATGAGAGAATTTGCGTGTTTGAGTAGGATTTCCCCAGGCAAATCCTTTGAGATGTTCACTCTCTAATAAATACCGTCCCTACGGGCAAGCCCGAGTTTGCACATTTTTTCGCCATCTTTTCAAAGAAGAAGGTTATCCTCACTGAAAGTGTACCTTTGGCGTACAAGACTTCTGTTAACTTTTTTTGCTCTTTTTGTTAGAATCGTACAGAAAAAAAGATTTTCAACTACCTATCCTTGGGAAAAATAACAAGGTTTACGACAGTTGCTTCATTGCGTGTGCGTGAGGTAAATCGGACCAAAATAAACATGCGTTTTATTTTTTTATGTTTGTGTTGAGCATTGCTGTCATACGTTGAGTTGTTGCGTTTGAATTTTGCATGGGGATAAGACCTATGTTTCTTCGGTATTTATTTTCTATTAACAAAAGTATAGCAACAATTGTTTTGATTGCGTGTTTGGAATAGCCGCATGGCATTAGCAATGAATAATGGTGAAAATTTTAATAATTTCCCCTGGCAATAAGCCTGTACAAAAGTTTATAGATTTTGACAGACATTACAAATACCACTTAAAATGTTTAATTGGCGTCCAGTTCAAGCTGCTGAAATCCCACACACAAAAAACAGAAATCCTTCATTTACTATTTACATTCTCCGAGTCACGTTGTTGTTGCTTTCGTCATCGCGCTTCAAGAATTTGAAACTCGGCTTCCCTCTGTCGGAACGATATCATAAAACTCTTTGAGCGCATAAAATCCCACCCAGCAGCCTGAACCAACACCGTAGCGACTCGAGTCTTGGGCCGTCACAGGTCGACGCAGTGCTTTAGAAATGTTGAGCCTAGTGAATCCTGTGTTTTTTTGTGTTTAACGAACGTCATCCAAGCTAGGAAAGAAATGAATTTTATTTATTTATCGTCTAAATATCGCTCAGCTTTGAGACGGGGAAATAAAACAAACCGTCAAATGTAGCCGCTGTAGGTGTCAATCCAAAGCAAACACCACACAGTGAAACTAAACGGGAAGCCTATTGCGTACAATACAGCCTACTGCGACAGGGCAAACAGGTTTGCAGGGATGTATATTTAGATTTTATTTTCGTCCTACAAAAGCCCACGTACAGGGTACTCAAAAAAAACACAATAATTTAATGACATTTTTTATTTCATTTTTTGAATTATTTCATTAGAATTCTTGTTTTATTAATAATATTGTCTTTGTTTAATTTATTCGAACAAAGCATTGTGATAGTTTCTTCTTCTGTGAATCTAGAGATGTCGTAATATCGATCGATTAATTGAATAATCGAGTAATAGCACAGTTAATCGAATGAAATTTAATCGATTGAATTCTTTCAGATAATTGTAGTAATCGATTATTTTTCCCACGATTATTGTTTCGATTAGTATTGTGAATTTCAGCTTAGCGTAGAATGCGACGAAATCGTTGCAGAATTGCGAAATAATGAGCGTCAGAACCACAGATACCAAGTTTTAGATTTTATGTGAATTTGATGAATTTTCTTTTTCAGCGCACTATGCAGTTTAGCAGACTTTTTAGAGGTTTAGAAGTTTTTTCAGACAATCGTCTAATTTACAGACTTTCAAAATTGTGTGGGGCTTTTTTTTCTCGTCAACGACAAAATTTAACACGCATTGGAGCATTTCCAGTATGCAGACATGCAAAGTTTTACCTGACATCTCTGCCAGAAATTGAATAGCTGTTTTTTTTAGCTGTTCGTTGTATTGAAGTTGATAGCATTTTTATATCAAGCATGAGATCGATTAGAAAAAAATCGTATGGTGAACTAACTACAGATTCAACATGTAACTTTATTTTACGACAATAATTATTTATTCGTTCATTTGATGCTTCAACAAATATATGTATCTGTCAAAGATGACTTTACTTTTAGAGGAGACGATATACAATTTTTTATAGCAGTTTATTTTTATAGTTAAAATCGAAAGCGTTCCAAGTAAAGCAGTAGGTTTTGAACACAAAGTTGTCGATAAATACATTGTATAATTAATCTAGTTATAAAAAGTTTGGCGATGCGAATGACAGTTTCGCTATCTTTGCCGCATTCTGTCGCTATCTTGTCGCATCGCAGTTTTTGATAACCACCAGTGAAAATTACAATACAATAAAATGGCTCCAGTTTCACTAATGTTCATTATAATCTTCTCAATTAGGGGACGGGTGTAGCGTGATGGGTAAGTCGATACCTTTCACGCAGCCCGCCTGGGTTCGATTCCCAACCCCGCACATAGGGTCAGAAAGTTTTTCTGGCTCGAAGAGGTGAATGACATTAATGTTAAAGCCTCTATAATTGAAACAAAAAAAAATCTTCTCAATTGTAGTATTCCTCACATTTCTTTTCGTTTCATTTTGTCCTAAGACAAGACCTGACAACTGGGGGTGCTGCTTTTATTCCAAAATGAACCAGTTTCTGATTGGCTGATTTTGATGTTGCTACCCGCACATTTTAAAAAGAAAAAACTTTTGCAGGGTACGCGAGCAATGATGCCAAGTATAAAGAAAAACAGAAAACAAGTTTAATAAAATGTATGATTTTAATTCACCAATGAAAATGAAAATTTTCAATCTTATTCGTAATAAATGTTTATAGTGGCAGCACTGTGTAATTAAAATCAGCATCAAGCCGTTTTTCTTTTTAGTAAGTTAAAGTGTAACCAAAAAAGATTTGTTAAATTAGTGTAAACTCAAAAGAGTGTTTAGTTTTACGAGAAAAATGAACTGTGGAACACACACTGTGGCCACACTAAGCATTTCTATCCAAACTAGACTTTTTCCGGTTTCCAAACGATCCGGTAATACGTCAACAATGAATTCGATTTCGAGTTCAACATGAGATATTTCGTGTTTTGTCAGCAAAGCTCAATTAATTGTTTTAAGCATTAATAAATAATGAAAAAAAAACGCATTTACCAAAACATTTTTCATGTTCATTTCAAATCAAAAACCGAGTCTAAAAATTTAAATTTAATAAATGTTTCTTTTTTAGCAAAAAGTTATTAAAAAATCTGTAAATATGGCTACACTGTAGCCGATACGTTGGTATTTATTCCACAGGGCGAAAATGACGAGAAGAATGATTCGGAAGGAAGAATAATGTACGATTCAGACGATCCGGCTTCTTCCGTCACCGTCACCGGAACGTCAGCCTCCGTCAAAATTAGTCAAACGAGTTTTCCCTTTGCGCATTCACACGATCCAGCAGAGATCCGGAACGTCAACGTCCGTCAACGACAAGCTCCGTCAACATTTCTCCGAAAGAATATTTGACGGACTGTGATTATCGCACACATGCACGATTCATATGATTACGGTATTGAGCTGACGTTTGTTATGTATGCATTCGGTGTCAAGATCCCACTCTTAAACAAAATATACCACATATAGGTAATTAAATTTATCAGTAGATTTGCAAAGTACATTACGTTGTTGAGTGGAACTGATTGGTTTGTTTTTTCCTCTTTCTAGTTAATTTTGAAAGTTATTTATTCGATTAAAAGGTAGGAAAACAACAGATCGATTGGCTTCAAAAGCTCCCAGATTTTGTATTAGTGGAATAAAATTGTACGAAACTAAGTTCTTCAAATTCTGCGTGTAAGAAAATGGCATGACGGACACGGATAGGAAACCGGATCGTGTGAATCAGAATGACGGTGACGGATGTTGACGTTCCGGTGACGGTGACGGAAGAAGCCGGACCGTCTGAATCGTACTTTAGATTTTGTCAATCAGTTGAGAGGTTTTAAGGGATGCCAGATGCACAGATTTTCAATGTATTACACAGTTGTCAAAAACTGCACAAAATTCTGTTGATTTTTTTATTCTACTAGATAATCTTTGGTTCATCAAAAATATTTATATTACTGATTTATAAAAATATTGACATTACTTTATTTATATTACTAGTGGTAGAATATTTACTAAAGCAAAATCTTTTTGAATCTTTTAACTAAAAATCGTGCTTAAAAAATTAAAATCTGAGATAATTCAAGTTTCCTGAAATGACATTCTGAAAACTTTAGTTCCATGCTCTCACATTCACCATTTC